>NC_090768.1:27205586-27265586 GCF_036898095.1 Palaemon carinicauda | reverse complement strand
TCTCTCTCTCTCTCTCTCTCTCTCTCTCTCTCATAAAGTCACTGACAGAAAAGATATAAAGAAAAGTTTGCAATGCTGAATACGAGCAATTTATGTAAAAACTGACTGAATGCTTATAAAAAAACACAATTTAGTGGTAAAGGGCATTTAAAAGGAGTAACTGACATAACATATAAGACAAATAGTTTGTCATATGTTATATGATTTTAAGTAAAGAGTAAGTCCGAACTCGTGTGAAGATCATGTTAAGACTAAATGACAAAACATTGACATAACTAAATGTTGTAAACATCTTTAGAATAACCGACAGACAGCACGTATAAAATATTGAATCGGTGCTGAACCATGTATTTGAATTGAGTGACTGACGAGATCCAAGTAATAACAGTTAATAGTGTTGAGCCCACAGTTAATTAAGCATTAAGTAAGATCTAACATGCGTAATTAACAGAATACATGTAAAGAACATCAAAGAAAAGTATTGAACCAGTGATGAATGTGGTAACTGTTTCTCCAGTCGTTTCCTCAGTCCATCCAGCTCCTCTGGAGCTGCCATTTTCAGTTTTTCCCTGCTGTATTGTTGGGTCATTTTGATGTGGTTCCTCCTCACTTCGTCTCTCTGGAATTTTGATTCATAGTAGGCTATTGTATATGTATAAAAGGGGTGTTAATTACTTTTAATCATACCTTATCAACATGAAATGTGTAATAATAATGACGCAAGCAAGCAAAATTACTTTTTTTATCTGGAAGTATTTTGCTTTCTATACGTCTATATGAACTCATTCATACTAAATCAATCTATAATATTTGAAGTTTCAGCTGAACTATTTACAATAGTTTTTCAACAGTGTTCATTCTATTCTTTCACTTTGTTAGATAGCTCTGTATGTTCTGCCACCACAAAATAATTGTAAGAATTACAGTTTTGAATACTTTAGCAACAACACTCAGACACACTAAAATAAGGTTTCCTTCCATTTTCTTAATTATTGTTATTATTAGTTGCTAAGCTACAATCCCAGTTGGAAAAGCAGAATGCTATAAGCCCAGGGGCCACAACAGGTAAAATAACCCAGTGAGGAAAGTAGACAAGGAAAAATAAAATATTTTAAGAACAGTAACAACATTAAAATATTTCCTATATAAACTATGAAAAACTTTAACAAAATAAGCGGAGGAGATATTAGATAGAATTGTGTGCCCGAGTGTACCCTCAAGCAAGAGAACTCTAACCCAAGACAGTGGAAGACCATGGTACAGAGGCTATGGCACTACCCAAGACTAGAGAACAATGGATTGATTTTGGAGTGTCCTTCTCCTAGAAGAGCTGCTTTGCTCAAAATCCGTTTTTTGGGCTTGGCCATGTCGTCCTGATGGAAGCTTACCAGGGATTTAACTTGAAAGTACTATGTCTGTGGGTTTGTGTTAGTGCCTTCTACCTTGAATGTGGTCCTTATCTGGTCTCTTAGACCTATATATGACATTACCGTTATCTGTCATTTCCACTAAGCTTGGAACTGGCTTAGGGCTTCCTGCCCCCTGCAGGGAAAGTGTCGACATCGACAATAAAGATTCAAGGCTTGATTTTCGGTTGGGACGGAAAGTAAAACTTAGAGATTACCTTTCACATACCTTGGAAATCTGTACTCTGATTTCAAGTTGGGCCCTTCTAGGGTTTAATTAAAACTCTAGTATGCTTTATTCATCTGTAACTGAGATAGCAGCAATAAGACACAAATATGTTTAGTATTTCTACCTTGCAACTAGTTTATCAAATGTAGTTACGATAGGGCATGAATCTGATCCAGCATTGAAAACAAATCAGGTTCCATATTTTCTCTTGTCGAAAAAGAAAAATATGTAATTTCATCGAAATGATGCCACTCAATGGAGATGTGAAACCAAATCTGACTGACTTGTACAGATTTTGGGAATGCATGAACACCGTGACGCAACGTTCACTCGGCACTGGTGTTATTGGTCAGATATGCAACTATATGGAAAGTGTGTTAATCATCGTTGGGATTTGCACTCGAGGGTAAATGTACCCCTGCACCCGATGCACTGAAAAGTCCCAAAGCAGTTCACTGTTCTTTGCAGCGCTAGACGACGGGTTTTATAACACTACCCGCCGCCACCACAACATGTTTATTTCGTGTACTTGCTTCGTATAGTGTTTGTAAAAGACTCTGGATGATCTCCACCCAATGTATGAGTGGAGTCTTCCAAAGCCCTTGTGTTGGAAGAAGTTCAACGAAGAAGCAACTTTCCTTGGATCGTGACCTGCGGGTGTACTGTCAGGATCTGCTCTGCGAATAAGGTAGGTGAGCTTTGCTCTCAGTTGTCTTAGGGGTAGGTTTGATCCTGAGGTTTTCGCCTCTGATGAGCTGTCCTCCCTTGAAGTCTAAGGTTCCTCGAAGATAGACCTTAAGACACTCTACTGGGCACAGAGAGGTATCTACCTTCAGTGGGTAGATTCTCCAGGGACCCCACCTCTTAGTGGGTAGCTCATTCTTGGCAAGAAAAGTAGGATCCGGAAAGAGATTCAGTTCTCCTGTCTAGGAACTGAATATGGTCTTCATTTGTAGATAAGGCCATTATTTCACTAACTCTATCCCCTGAGGCTATGACAAACAGAAAAATAACTTTCTGTGTTAGATCTCTTAGAGTACAATTCTCATTATTTAGATTCGCAGCATGGTGCGAGACTTGTCCAAAGATCACGTGATGGGCTTTGGAGGGGTTGCTGGCTTGAGTCTGTTAGATCCTCTAGAGTACAATTCTCATTGTTTAGATTCGAAGCATGGTGCGAGGCTTGTCCAAAGACCACATGATGGGCTTTGGAGAGGTTGCTGGTTTGAGTCTAGTGCATGCTTTTAGGATCTTATTAAAGATTTCACTAAAAAGGTCCACTCTAAAGGTATACAGAAGTGGTTTAACTAGGGCTGACATACACGAGGTAATTTTAGTGGAAGCCAGGCCTTGTTCGAGTAGGAATATGAAGAAAACTAGATCGAAATCTATCGATATTTCTGTCGGTTCCTTTGATTTCACAAAGGACACCCATTTCTTCCATGATGATTCCTATTGTCTCCTAGTCGAACTTGACTTTTACTCTTCGATAAAGTCAACTTTATCCTTAGAGATTCTGAACCTTTTGTTTGCCGTTAGGGCGAGAAAATCGTGAGATGTAGGTTGTTGGTTCTCAAGGATGAAGCGCAAGCAGTCGACTTCTGGACCAGATTGGATAATGCTGGGTCTGGCAGAGGGAACAGCTTCAGTTTCAGTTCTAGAACTAGAGGGAACCAGTTGCTTTTGGGCCGCTTGGGGGCCACTACTGCTGCTGTCCTCCTGAAGGATCTTAGCTTGTCGAGGACTCTTAGCAGAAGGATGGTTGGTGGAAACAGGTAAATGTGGTTCCACTTGTTCTGTTCGAGGGACGTGATGTCCATCGCCTCTGCTTGAGGGTCCATCTAAGGTGCTATATAACGAGGTAGTTTCTTGTTGTCGCTCATTGTGAAGAGGTCAGTCTGCATTTCCGGGACTTTTTCAGAGGTGAAGGAGAATGGGTCTGCATCTAGGGACCATTCTGTCTCTATGGGCTTTCACCTGTATAGAGCATCCGCTGTCACGTTGTGGAACCTTTGTAGGTGAACTGCTGATAGGTGCCATCCCTTCTTCCTTATCAGGTGGAAGGTGGCTAATATCACATGTCCTATGTGAGATGATCTTGAGCCTTGTCTATTTAGACATTTTACTATCCCTTCGTTGTTCAGGGCCAATCTGATGTGGATTGTTCTGCGAGGGGATAGTCTCTTCAACGTCAGGTGAACTGTCAGAGCTTCCTAAACGTCGATATGAAAGGTTTTGAACTAATACGACCAATTCTTTTGCACTTTTCTCTCGTGAGAATGGCCACCTTATCCTTTCGAGGAGGAATGCACCTCCACTGATGGTTGTGGTGATTGCAGGGGAATTGTTCGTGCTAGGCTCTTGGCTGTTGACCACGGCCTTAACAGCGTGCGCAATAGGATTGGGCCCAGCCTTGGTTGATCTCTTTGAGCTTTTGATGCGTATCTTCTCCAGACTCTTGACGCATCTTTTCGACGTGCCTTTAGCACTGGGTCTGTCACTGCTGCAAACTGGAGAGAGTGCGATACTCTTTCCTGTTGGCGTTCTGAAATCCTCTTGTGACGGATTAGCCTCTTGACAGATCCCTTTATCTCTCTTCCCTTCTTGAATAGAATGGAGAGATGGTGTGACTCTTAAGTCCCATTGGATTCCTAGCCAATGGAACTTCTGCGCTGGAGGAAGGCGAGACTTCTTGCGATTGATGTTGAAGCCCAGGTGTTCCAGAGACTGGATCACCTTGTTGGCTGCCTGCAGACAAGTAGTCTCGGATGCTGCCCATACTGGTCAACCGTCGAGATATGCTAGTAATTGAACTCCTTAGGAGTTTAGCTGCTAGATGATTGTGTCTGCCGCCTTCGTGAACATCCTTGGGGCTGTATTCAGTCCAAAGGACATTGCTCTGAAGAATCACTTCTTCTGTAGCATGAATCCTAGGTAGGAGAAGAAAGGGCGGCTCAATAGAAGATGCCAGAGTGAGCATCTGTTGGGTCTATTGAGGGTGTGTTTGCTCCTTTTGGTAGAAGGGTCCTTATATGTTGCCAAGTAAGTATCCAGAACTTGTTGTTCTCGATGAACTTGTTGAATGGAGACAAGTCTAGAATGACTCTGAGTTTGTCTGAGTTTTTCTTGGGAACACAAAACAGTCTTCCCTGGAATTTGAGGGGTCTGGAGTTTTATAAGAATTTTGGAAAACGGTGTGGAATTCTGTTCCATTTCCACCCGAGTCTATTCGTCAATAGACTGTGGGCCCAGGGAGCAAAGGTCCCGCGATCCCGACAGTGATACGGTTTGCCTCTTACCTGGAACCCCTCTTTGGGTGTGGGGTCCTGTGGATTTGTTTTCGTGACCACGTCCTACTCGGCCCCGGGAGGAGTTATCTCTGGGTGAACTTCTCTTAGGGCCATTTCCTTTCTGGCTTAAGGTGAAAGGAAGTCGATTGCCTCACAACGTTGGGGTTAAACATTGGCGACTGAGCCACCAGTTGTTGAGGGACTATCTGTGAAAGTGGTCTGAGGCTTCGTGGTCGTAGTCACGGCAGAAAGTTGTGCAGATCTGCATGGTCTCCTTGCCTTTTTATTTTTAGGCTGGGGACCTCCGTCTGAGGAAGATTTCCTCTTTGAGCTCATGCCTCACTTTTAGAGAAGGTTCCCGTTCCCCGTGGTTGCTCTGGCTATGATCTCTAGGACCAGTTCCAGTGGGAAAAAGGTCTTTACCCTAGATGTTCGAGGTAATCAGTTTCCTTGGTTCGTGTCTTATGGTTGCTGAGGTCAAAACAGACTCTCTGCAAGCTCTCCTCGCTCTGAGGAAAGCATATAAGTCTTTCACAAGGGTACCCATGTGGGACTTAGCCAGGAAAATGATCCTTTCTGGGGTGTTCTAAAGACCTGCACTCATTTCCAGGCAGTTCTGATGAGAAAGGGAGGCCGCTAATCTCTCTTTTGTCTCCGGTTCCCTCCTCAGAAGATGGTCTAGCAACTTCGGAAGGTTCTCATTGAACTGCTGGTTTGCTATCTCTGGATCCAACTTAGAGACGGAGAAGGTTAGACGGACATCCTCCCACTTCTCCTCGCAGGCAGGTAGTGCTACAGAGAATGGTTTGCATTCCTCTAGGATTGGGCAAGGATTGCCCTTGTCGACTGCCTTGACGGCGAAGTTTAGTGCTTTCTCTGAACAGGGGAAAGAGATGGAGGAAGGAGCAAGAAATGTGGAATGTCTCTTGCTCAGTCCTGAGACTTTGGAGTTGGTGTACCCAGCTCCTTTCAAGGTTTTCAGGATGATGGCTTGCGCCTTGTCATGTTTGAGGACAATGATCTCTTTGGGTACCGTTTCCTCACGGGTTGCATGATCATCTCGCAGTCTCATGTAGAATTCTGGGTAAACTGAAAAGTTAGGTCAGAATTCGAGATCTTCAATCAGTTTGGTCCCCAACTTTTCTGAGACAAATAGTTTCCCATTCATCATAGGCATATGCTCTGTATATCTCCAGGGGTTGGTTTCGGAGCGGTGAGAGAAATTCAGCACCTTAAGGAGCTTCTTAGTAGAGCTCTTGGTAGGTCCTGGGCGGTCCATCCTCTCTTGCAATAGTATCTTGTACCTTTTAGAACAACTCCATTATCCATTGAATCGAAGTGAGGATCTATTCGTACATGACGGCCTATGCCGGTGGTTATGGAGTTGGGATTGAAGAGGTTGACGGCATATATATATATATATATATATATATATATATATATATATATGTATATATGCATATATACGTATATATATATATATATATATATATATATATATATATATATATATATATATATATATGCATATATACGTATATATATATATATATGCATATATACGTATATATATATATATATATATATATATATATATATATATATATATTTATATGTATATATATATATATATATATATATATATATATATATATATATACATACAGAATGTATATGTGGAGGTGAGTGCATATATATATATATATATATATATATATATATATATATATATATATATATTATATATATATACATGTGTATATATATAATATATATACACATATGTATATATACTGTATATATATATGCATATATATATATATATGTATATATGTATATATGTATGTATATATATATATATATATATATAGAGAGAGAGAGAGAGAGAGAGAGAGAGAGAGAGAGAGAGAGAGAGAGAGAGAGAGAGAGAGAGAGAGAGAGAGAACGCTGGCCAGAAACATCGACCTCATATATAAGTGGGAAAAGATGCAAAGAAGAAGATATATATATATGTATATATATATATATATATATATATATATATATATATATATGTATATATATATATATAATGTAAATGTTTATATTTATAGATATATATACATATATATATATATATATATATATATATTATATATATACACATATATATACAGTATATATATTATATATATATGCATATATATCTATATATATATATATATATATATATATGTATATATACATATATATAGATATATATATATATATACATACATACATACATATATATATATATATATATATATATATATATATATATGTATATATAATATTATGTATATATATATATATATTACATATATTTATATATATGGAAGAGTGAAGGACACTTTTGGAAATTAAACTTCGCAACGTACAATGTCCAGACCCTGTCTAGGGAAGACCTTCCTGTATTACCAAAAGACCTGAGATAAATAAATTAGGATGCTATAGGATTTACTAAAATCCGAAGAACTGGGGAATCTTATATTGAGTTAAAAGATGACCGTATGTTTTGCTTCAGAAGATATGAAATGAACAAAGAGTGTGTTTTCTTATTGATAAAAGTAGTGCAGGTAACATAAAAGAATCTATATTGCAGGATTTATTATCACTGAATAAAAAGTATGCACCAGCAACACTCAATCCAGAGCAAGAAAGAGAAACTTTTTATGAAGATCTGGAGATATTTTGAAAAGCCATAAGACTCTATTTGTATTTGTTTTGGGAGATTTTCACTTAAGGTATGTCGTAAGAATAAAGGAGAATCAGTTGTAGCCATATTTGGAGTAGGCAGAAGAAATAACAAAAGAGACATCCTTTTTTTTCTAAAAATCATTAATAGTTATTTAAAGAAAATTATCATAGAAAATGGACATGGAGAAATTCACTCGCCGAAACGAATGATGAAATAGATTTTATTCTCAGTAAAAAAGTTAATTTAGTTAAAGAGGTAACAGTGTTCATCAAATTGAAGTCAAGTGACCAAAGATTTGTGAAAATCAAAATTTGTCTATATCTAAGGAGAGAAAGGAAAGAAGCTGATTTGTAATAGAGAGTTTAGCTTAGCAATACAAAATAGATATTACTAGCTGCATGACATAATAGAATCAAATAAAAAAGGAAATGATAGTAATTCAACAAAATTTATATTAAAATCAGCTCCTGAGCAATTTTCTAAAGGTCGAGGAAAACTATCAGAAAACACAAAAATTCTTAAAAGGGAAAGATTAGAAATAGAGGTAAAATCCAAGTGAGATGAAATAGAATTGGCAGAACTATCCTAAACAATAAACAAAGTAAAAACATAAGACAGTCGTAAACACTAAAGCCTAGAAGAAACGTAAGGCGGTAGGAAAGGAAGGTCTACCTGTCAAATGTCAATATTAGAAGTTAGAACAGAATTAGTTTCCTTCTAGAGGATCGAGAGAGTGTAGACACAGGGAACAAGTTCTCTCAACCAGTGCCGCCTACCCAAAAACTAAAGCTAGGTAAATGTGGCCATAAGACCTGCAGGGAAACATGCAGACTGTTGCCAATTATTATAAATAAAATTCTTAATAGGGTATTATAGGGGGAGGAAGAAGAAGAAGCTTGTATGTAAACAACAGTTTCCTGCTGCATCTGGTCATTTTTGCTTATTTCTGGGGCCATAGCTGCAGTTTCGCCGAGAAAATGTTGTGAGATTTCGGTGAATATGTGCCATTAGTGTTGAAGTAGGCATAGAGAAGGTGGGTCAAGTGACAGTGCAGTTATAAACCTTGAAAACTTCGTGATTTTCTCTTATTTTGAGTTGTGTTCCCTCGGGGTGTCATAAGTCTGCGCTAGACGGTGGCGACGGTGCTGCCATCTATTGACCGTTTCAGTGACTATTTTCAGTGTAACAGCATGGGGTCATACTCAACACCGTTTAGGTGAAGGACTCCTTTGAGCTGCAGTTTACTGCATACCTACTATGGATATTCTTAGCAAAATGTTATTTGATAACATGAATTTGGTTCATAACTCGATTATAGGAGTTCAATTTATAAATAAGAACAGACTCATTGTGAAAGTAGTACCAAACATGTTTAATGATCTCAGGGAAAATTATGAAGGCAAAGAAGTATGCTCAGACCAGTTAGGAAATGTAAAGATAGTGAATCTTAGCATCTCCATTACGTATGTTTCAATAAGCAATGCTCCTTTCGGATTCCCAGATGAAAAGCTGATCGAGGCTATATCGAAACATGGAAAAGTGGAAGGAATCGGGCTAAACAGATATGCTGACGGACTATTCCAAGGGTTTTTGACGGGAGTCAGGACAGCCCGCATGAGACTAAAAGAGAATGTCCCATCATCAATTACGGTTTTAGGATTTACCTTGACTATCTTAAATAATGGGCTGCCACGGACATGCTTTCGGTGTGGGGAATAGGTCACATAGCCAAAGACTGCAGATACGAAGATGTAAGGTATAAGTTTAAAGAAGGAGAGTTCCCTCACCTACCCACGGAAAGAAAGGATGAGACCAGCGGAAAAGCAATTGAATTGTGCAAAGGTAATGTAGAAAAGGCAACAGTTGAAGAAAGCATTTCTCTTAAATATTTTGGACAACCGGTTCTGATAGCTTGTTGGGTTATTGTACATATTTCAAACTCAATTCTCGCTTTAATCGGCAGCCAATGTAGATCAATTGGTATAGGAATGATCCTTTTTTTAGGTGGGGCACCTTTTATCAGTCTTGCTCCTCTTTTTATTATGTTTTGTAATTTCTCAAGTTGTACTTTTAGTAGATTGTAGTGGATGGAGTTACAGTAGTCAGTTCTGGTAATTACACAATTTATCAAAAGTTTCTTAACAGAATATTCATCCAGGTACTTTTTTTTCTTTTTTTTTTCATAAAATCAATATTTCTTAGATGATAACCAGCAGCTTTTACTGCATTATTAATTTGGGCATTGAGAGACAAGTTGCAGTCAAGAAATACGCCTAGATGACGAACTTTACTAGATATCGGCAGAGTCATTATTTATTTCTATTTGAATGTCACCTAAGCTTCTCACAATGGTTCTCTTTCCCACCACCATAAACTCAGTTTTGTTCTCATTTAATTTTAGTCACTTAATTGTCATCCATTCTCTAACACTATCAAGGATTCAGTTTAGAGTTTCAGTAGTGTCATCTACATCATTATGGAGAAGTAAAATTGTTCATCATCCACAAATAGTTTGAACTTCACGCCATGCCTTTGAAGTATTTCCGATAGACCAATAGTATAGATGTAGAATATGATTGGGCCCATTACACTCCCCTGAGGTACCCCTCCGTTAAAGGTTCATATGGTGAATGAGTTTACAGTTTACACACAGTAATTTCTGCCAACCAAATAGTCTTTCAGGTATTCGAAAGCTTGATCTTCAACGCTGATGGACCATAGATCATTTAGTAACAGTTTATACATAACTGTATCAGAAGCAGCACTAAGATCGAGTAATATTATATATAATACCACATTTATTTTCATCCATCATTTCCCACATATCATTTACAACAGAACATATGGCGGTCTCCGTAGAGTACTGTTTTCTGTAAGCAGATTGGTTGTCTGGCAAAGCTTCTATTACTTCTAAGTGGCTGACAAGTTGTTCAAGAATTACGTATTGTAGCACTTCTGAAACAAAGGATAGATTCGAAATAGGTCTATATGAGCTTAATTCCTGGTCATCCAGAGCACTTTTCAGAACTGGTGTGACTATAGCCATTTTCTTAGATTTGGGAAACTTACATTCATCAATGCTTGCATTTGCTATTCTCATTATTATTTCGGCTAGACTAGAGAAGTTGCTCTCTTAAATTACTTCAGATATTGGCATAGAATTAATCGCACAGTTAGTTTTCTTGGCTCTCTTGATAATCCTGGTAATGTCTTCTTGTGTTATATTGTTAAATCTCGTTAATTCTGTGTATGTGGTGTATCATTAATCAGTTGCAAGCACAGATCCAGCAAGTTCAAAAAAGGGGGGGTTGGAAAACATAACCAAAGCAGCTGGGGGTCAGTAATTTTAAGCTATTTTAGAGCTATTTTTCATGTACTTGAAACCATTTTCTCCTTGTAACTGAATTTATACGGTAAATGGGCATTACGCAATAACAACATCAAGATAAAATATATAACAAATTTCAGAAGTAATCTTCACAATTACTTTTAGTACAGGAGTATACTGTGCATTCCCAGAAAATTTTCGCTATTTTTGGGTGAGATAGCCATGTCGTCCTGATGGAAGTTCCTTCATAGTAGCTTCCTAGGTTATATTTAACTACAGTGATATATCCCAGAGAATTTTACTTAAGGTATCCAGAATTCTAACTCCTGGCGTGAATATCCCTGGCTTTCGCCCTTTGGGATATCGCATAATATCAGAGGACGTATTCTTGACACGCCACATAGCTATCTACACCCCTAATAGCGTTTACGCTTCGAGAGGGGAAAGTGGCAAGAATTGTAGGTGGGCCGTTATTAAGGCAACGCTCCTACATGTACTATAGTTGGGCGCCAGTATGACGTCAGGTCCCGGTGCCATCTTGTCATTCTTTCTCTCGTAGCAATCCTAGCTCGGTGTTTTTCCCAGTGCCTTTTCACTATTTTGGATTATTTCAGCCGTAATGATGCTTTCTCCAGCCTCATCTGCCTCTGGAAAGTTGAGTACTATCTTTAATTTGTATAAATGTAATCTCTTGCCAGTTTCCTCATCGATTAAAGTCTTAATTAACGTATCAAGAGCTGTTCCCTAACCGGATGGCGTCATGAACGCAGTCTTCGATATGCATGTGCCATTTAGTTAGCCAGAATGACCTTCCCGGTATATTTCGCTTTAATAAATTTAGCTATTTAGCAATTTTAGCTTGGAAATTTTATATTATGCCGATTGTACCGTGGATTTGGCAATTATTTACCGAGCCCCACTCGTGCTAGGGTGCTAGGCTTCCTAGCCTAGGCACCTATTTTACACTCATGCATGGTATAGTTTTTCCTAGTGTGATAATTTATTGAAGCTTTAGGCAATATTTTATACATATAAGATATTACTGTATAAAAATTTTCCCCTTCCAAGATAGTATACGAGAGAGTTTCGGTATCGATTTTCACAGCCCCTAGGCTACTAGCCTAGGGGCTTTAGTATACTTTCATACATGTCCCCGATTGCTCTTGTATCGTTTTACTAAGTGGAGACTGACACCTCCTACTCTTTTTAAAGCGATACCAATCTCCTTGGAAGATTTAAGAGCAATCCCTTTCCCTCTGAGTTAGCCTAGGCTAACCCTAGTCGGCTTTACCTTGAATGTTATTCGAGTAAATCTAAGCTAGGGTGTTCCTGTCCCTTCCCTCAACCGCAGAGCCCGGTTTTGAGTTTAGGACAGAACATCAGAGTATTCGTCTGTGGTCGGTGGCCGTCTGGCTTGGCGAATTGACTTCCTTAGTCAGGTTAGGCTACCGACGCAAGAGGCTAGACCCAGAAAACCTCATCAGTTTATTACTTCCGTAATTATTGGAGCACCTGCATCATTCCATTCAACTATCCATCAATAGCAATTCTCGACGCGTCGAGTAGTAGTTTGTCTCTCCACTTCTTCCAACTTGTATGTGTATATATATATATATATATATATATATATATATATATATATATATATATATATATATATTATATATATAATATATATATATATATATATATATATATATATATATATATATATATTATATATATATATATTATATATATATATATATATATATATAATTTATATGTATATATTATATATATATATATACATATATATATATTATATATTATATATATATTATATATATATATATATAATTTATATGTATATATTATATATATATATATATATATATATGTATATATATATATATATATATATATATATATATATATATATATGTATATATATATATATATATATATATATTATATATATATATATATATATATATATATATATATATTATATATATATACAGTATATATATATATATGTATATATATATATATATATATATATATATATATATATATATATACATATATATATATATATATACATATATATATATATATATATATATATATATATATATATATATATATATATATATAAATATATATATAAAATCTCGGTGAGTCCACTGAATTCTTCAAGGAAGATAATAGTATTCGTTCTCGCAGGTTTGTGGACTATTACAATGTTTTTTTTTCTTTTTTTTTTGCGTAAGGTTCATTTTTATATATTCAAAGCTTGCTACATTTGTTCTTTTTAACATTTTGAGATTTGAGAAACCTTTATGAATAAAGAGTCCGACACCCCCACTAGACATACCCTCTTTCGGAATGTGAACGAAGGTATTTCTGGGGCGGGTCATTTTAGTGATCTTAGCCTTGTCAAAGTTAATTAACCATGTTTCAGATAATGCTAGTATGTACAAGTATTTCTCGTGTATCAATTCTCAAATTTGAATAGTTTTATTACCAACAGATAGTATATTTACGTAGCCACAGTTTATGACATCTCCAGTATCCATGATCAGTATTTTCTGCCAGTCTTTTCATTTCCAAGTTTAAAGCTTTGTAATTTCTTGAATTTACTATGTGGTCGTTTGGTTTGTTCAACTTTGTGCTGTTAATACATTTTGGCATATGCGAGTTGCACTCTTGGGTGGAATGTTTTTCTGAACATTTCCCACAGACTTTATCGTCAGTTTTAAACTTACAGTCTTTTACAAGATGTCCATATTATTATTATTATTATTATTATTATTATTACTAGCCAAGCTACAACCCTAGTTGGAAAAGCAAGATGCTATAAGCCCAAGGGCTCCAACAGGGAAAAATAGCCCAGTGAGGAAAGGAAATAAAAAAATGAATAAATGATGAGAATAAATAAACAACATATCATTCTAAAACATGTAACAGCGTCAAAACAGATATGTCCTATATAAACTATTAACAACGTCAAAAACAGATATGTCAAATACAAACAATAAAAAGACTCATGTCAGCCTGGTCAACATAAAAACATTTGCTCCAACTTTGAACTTTTGAAGTTCTACTGATTCAACTACCCGATTAGGAAGATCATTCCACAGTGGTAGCAGGTGATCACGTGGTACCTATCACGTATGTCATGAGTGCCCCATCGCAATATAACTTTGTCACCATTATCATGAATAGCCTTTCGAACTTGAGGATCACATTCAACACATAGTGGGTAGTCCCACCTGCAGCATGTTTTTTCAGTACCACACTTATCTTCTCTACTATGTTCAGGATTTGATCCAGGTGATGATTTCTTTGAATCATGACATTTACTACTTCATCTTCATCATTGTACACATTGCGTATTTTTTTCTGGTTTCAGTGTCAGCAACCAATGTCTGAATTTTGTTTGTAGCCTTTTCTCTGATAATTTTGTTAGCAAAATTTACATTTCCATTTGAAGTTGACCTCTTGTTAAGTTTTGAATGTCTTTAAGTGCCTGTTCGACCTCGTGTTTTCTTTCAGTAATTTCAGTTGTATTTGTTGATTTAATTACTAGAAGATTTTTTTTCCTTAACTTTGTCAGCGTATGTCATTTTCTCTGATTTTTGGTCCATCAATGTTTAAAGTGTTGTCTTAATTGATTCCATATAGCAAGGTTATCAGAAAGGTGCAAAGCTTCTAAGCTTATTTTTATTATTGCAATTAAGTTTTTTTTCCTGTACCATAAATAGATTAATAATGAGATTCTCAATCTTTACTTTTATCCCATTCCACCTTGAAATCAGCAAGGATAACACCCTGCCACGATCAGTTTTGGCAACCAATTGTGGTTAGTTTGGACTTCTTAAATTCTTCTTTCATACGTATTGCCCTACTTAAGTATTCAACCAGATCCCTGCTATAGGATTTTGCAATATACCTTCACTTATGTTTATTTTCTTTAACTGTCCTAATTTGGGGCATGAAAATAAATGTTCGGTGGTATCTTATTAATCTTTGCAAAGGTCACACACATCATCTTCCTATTTTTCCCTGAAATTTGCTTTCAAAATGAGCATATTTAATCATGTCTTCATTACAAGGGTTGCCTTATCCAGATGCATTTCTCTGATATAAGGCTGAGGGCTATTTCTTTCAATAAATCTTAAATTTTTCATCACTTTCTTCTTTTCTTTAATGTTTTCTTCTATCTTTTCTCATAACTCTTTTCTTGATTTTTTTTTTCAGGGTCCTTTTCCCACAACTTCTTATTTCTTCAACTTCCATCCCATATTTACAACCAATTTCTTCTATGCTCTTACCCCAGCACTTTCCATAAGGGTTCTTCAACTGATCCTCAATTATCTCTCTTACAAGTCTCTTTTCATCAGTTTATGATGTTATGGAAGAGCATTATTTTTTTCATTTTTTCATATATATTCTATTTTGCAAGGCACTGGCTATATTTCTGTTTCTGCAAGGATGTCCCATTAAGGAGTACTGGCAGGTTGTTCATACATATTTCTTATAATCCTATATTGAAAGTTTTCCGGATCTTTAGCTCACTATAGGTCTCCACATTAGCAAGTATGTTTGGTACTACTACTACTACTACTACTACTACTACTACTACTACTACCACTACTTCTACTACTATCAATTATCCTCGCACTAGATCGTTCCTCCCCCAGTGTTCCCCCCTTCCCAAACCATATGCTACACATATTTTCTTTTTCTTTTCGTTGTTGATATGATTGTGTTGAACAATTTTTATTAAAATATTACAGGAAATAATTATTTTACTAAGAATTAAGCATTATTGACAATTACGAACTTAGAGTGTAGGAGACTTGATCTAAATGCGGGAGAATCGAGTGTAGTGCGGAAGGGTTGGTAGGTCCGAGATTCTTTCGCGTCTCAGTCGATTTATATCACTTTAATCTTTCCTTGATCTGGGTTTCAAGTATCTTTGATAGCTTATTAGTTCATGGTGAGAGAAAGCTTTAAAATCAGTTGATTGAAATATTTGTATCTATTCTGACCGTTGGACTACAACTTATTTCAGTCCTTTATCATTATTTCTCTCCGTCGATGCTAATCATGTTTCCATCACCAGCAATTCTCATTCCCAATTCTCGTTGACAATTTATCGGTCTAATGTAATCCATATCTAATATATCTATATTTTCAACAGAGGAGCTTTCTAATTCTGCCTTTTCTTTTTTTCATTTAATTTTATTACACCAGTGCAATTCATAGCAAATTCATCAACACATGTCACTTTTCGTTCACAATATCAATTTCATTAACATTATAAAAATGACTTCATTAACAATTAATTTCCGCATCATTATATTTTATCTTGGGTAGGCTATCATTTAACCACTCATGCATGCATAGGTTTCAACTCATTCCCTATACAGCTTATCTAATATTCGAAGAGCTTTCATTTATGTTTTACATGCTCAAGACCTGACATTTATTGTGTTATATCTGTAGGGGGGAGAATATTATGTAAATTACCTTGTATCCGTTCTGCTGTGAATAGTCCGATTATAACAATTAACACCACTGATAACCTTTTGCGACTAAGGTAAACGATCCCTCTCCTCCACAAGAATGAGCGAGATTGAACGAATCAGATGTTCAGAACGGTAGTGGTACTAGAATATACTTTAGTTACACAGCCCAAGGTTCTTTACATAATTCCACTGAGCTACTTCACTGGCAGACGTACGAGAAGTTGATTGGCGATATGATAGTTGTTATTTTGAATATTTACGTATGAACTGTGTGCTGTTTAGATGGTGAGATTGTGCCCGTTCTCAATAAAATGTTAGTAGCCTATTAGTGTTATTTCTTTTAAATTGTGTTATGTCAATGATTTCGTAATTCGCCTATATTATAATATCGAATGGGAAGTGACATGCTTTAGAACCAAGTGGAGAGTCAACTGTCATATAATGCCGTGGACCCATAGCCTATAGCCTACTTTGTTCTCTTTGAAACTTAATCAACATTTTCATAATCAAAATAGCTAAGAAGAGGATGCTGGCATAAATCCTGGCATGGAGGAATACATCAATCATGAAAATCCTAAATGTAAGAAAGCCCAATTTTTACACTATGATCTGTAGAGCACAAGAAAGAAAATCTTTGCCTTCTGCTCAATAACACATAGCTATTGCCCCAGTGCCGGTTTAAAAATTCTCGACAATTGAAAGGGATTATATCTAACTGCTCTTTATATAAAAGATCAAATAATAAGGAACATTTATGAGTAATTGAGCGGTAGATATTATATTAATTTCCCCCCGTCAACAAACTGTCTTATTTTTACTTGATTTTACTTGTTTTGGGTTTAAATCCAACTCTCCACTGAAGTCGAGTGAACTACTACTCGGGCGGGTCCATATCAATCATCTAACGAAACATTTTCATTATAACTTATACAATTCTTTGATTGTAGCATCTTCCAAATCATATGATCTTGTGAAAAGTAATGTCTTTAGTTTCTTCTTAAATTCAATTGCTCCCTTTAAGTCCTATTATAGTAGTTACCCACAACGACACGAGCCTGCAAAAATTATAGGCCAGTGATAACCTATTCATTGCCGTGATAATTCCCCCAAGGAAAATAATGGTTCTATTTACAATATTCGGTGTAATTGGTATAATAAGAAATAATTGGCTTAGACTTCATTGATAACCGTATAAAACATCATTACTTTATGCTGTTCAGACGCGAAAAATGTTCTGTTATATTTGTTTATACGAAAAGTTTCAACCATATTGTATAGAGTGGAAAAACTCATCAAAGATCATATTCTGTAAGAATTTTAACAATAGGAATATTGTTAAAACCGCTTTTATCAGATATTTAATAACCAAATTTTAAATCTTATTTTTTTGTATACCTGGTTAATGGAATTGTAAGGAAGTACAGAGGAAACTTTTCGTTCACTTTCTTTTAAATTTCTAGAATTTTGGTAAATAACAACGATAGGTATTTATTAGATTTTTGATAATACTAACTAAACATTAATAATGCTTTGCTTATTTGTGGCTTTGTTTTTAGTTTGTTAAGTTTCTTTTTATATGATTAAACTTTTTAATTTACTTTTTACGCCAAACAAGTATACATTATATACAAAAGCGAATGTTATCTAGACTTTCATTTTTGTTTACTGTGGAAATTTTACCTTAATTAGATATTTGTCACTTACAGTTTTGTGAACTGTCTCATATATATATATATATATATATATATATATATATATATATATATACTATATATATATATATATATATATATATATATATATATATACTGTATATATATATTATATATATATATATATATATACTGTATATATATTATATATATATATATATATATATATATATATATATATATATACTGTATATATATATATATATATATATATATATATATATATATATATATATATATATATATAAATATATATATATATATATATATATATATATATATATATATATATATATATATATATATATTACATTCAAAGATGATTATGATATCAGGATGGAATGGTAATACTAATGCAAAAAAAAAAAAATTAAATATATCCAATTTGGTGGTTTATAGCCAAAATCAAAGTTTCTATTTCTTTCATTCTATGTATTTCATAATATCAAAAACAATAAAAGGTTGCAAAAACATTAATTCCACCTGAAATATAAGTATGATTTTTTTGTCGTCTTGATGTATCGTAGGATTAAAAATTTTCATCAAAAATTAACAACCGCTTAATGATTAGAAATTTTATCCAATTATCTTTCAAGTTATCCCGCCCAGAATCTGTCAGTTTTCGGCCATGAAAACATGATGAATTATCAGGGAAAATATTTTCTTTATATAATCATTACAAAGTAATAAAAAAACGATAAATTATCAGGGAAAATATTTTCTTTATATAATCATTACAAAGCAATAAAAAAACGATAAATTATCAGGGAAAATATTTTCTTTATATAATCATTACAAAGCAATAAAAAAACGATAAATGTCTGGCAATATTTTTTTCCAGCATTTTTTACCGTTTTAAAAACGGCTATATTAACGAAAAAGAGTGATATTACTGTCAAAAACCCTTATAAGGTAATAACAAAGTAAGGGCAAATTACGGTCGTCTGTATTTAACTGAAATACGGTTGAGAATAGTATATTTTTTACGGGAATATCCAATTAAGATTACGTTTTTTTTTTTTTTCTAACGGAGTCGAAATATATAAACTATTAGCATACCTCTTCATATCTCATGTGAATAAACCACTGTATCTCATAAGGTGGACAGATCAAGTAAATTCATTAAAAAAAAAAAGATGATAGAGTGACTGCGTCAAGAGTGCATTAGCTGATGAGATGAATGATATGAGGCGTGTCTTCATCTCTGGGGAATTTCATGATGATCAAGCCCACAGGATTCCTTATCCTAATTGAATCTCAGCATCCTTAACTTAAAAAAAGATTAAGAACTTCTCATCAGAGGTAATATAACGTATGTATACTCCCAAGGCAAAATATCAAAGGTATATTGATTACATGGATAACTTTATTTCAATCTTTGAAAATCCCTACATCTATAGAATTTCCTTACAAAAAGTAATTTCCCCTTGAAGGATAGCTTATATAAGATGTTTACATGCTGGTTCTCTGAGGATCAATAAGTTTTAATAAATCTTGCCTGAACACTTTTAAGGTCAATAGGGCGGCAAGGCAAATGTTCAAATTACTGTACTTCAAAAGACCAGTTCCTCTCTCTCTCTCTCTCTCTCTCTCTCTCTCTCTCTCTCTCTCTCTCTCTCTCTCTCTCTCTCTCTCTCTCTCTTTCTCTCTTTCTCTCTTTGTATATATATATAAATATATATATATATATATATATATATATATATATATATATATATATATGTATATATATATATATATATATATAATATACTGTATATATATATATATATATATTCTTACGAAGCTGGTCTAGTGTAGAGTTACGAAACGGGAGAGGAGAGATACCTTGCGAGCGGCTCTCCTTTCTTTCTCGTTTTTCGTATTCTTGCCAATTGACCCCTTCGAAGTGTTAACTCTGTTCGGGGTGCAGATTGCTATGTGGCGTGTCAAGAATACGTCTTCTGATATTTCGCGATATCCCTGGTTCTTTTATTAGGGATATTCGCTCCAGGAGTTAGAATTCTGAGTACCTTAAGATAAATTCTCTGGGAATATCGCCGTAGTTTTATATACCCAAGGAAGCTACCCTTTAGGAACTTCCATCAGGACGACATGGCCATCTCACCCAAAAATAGATTTTTCGCTTCGCTCAAAATCCGTTTGTTATACAGGTATTGTATTAATTTCATGTGTAATTATGTGTAGCCATTTATTAAGGATTTATTATGGGTTTTTAGGCTGAGGAACGAATTAAATAAATTACCATGTATTCTTATGGGAATATTTGCTCCAACATACGATCGTTTTAACATACGAAGCAGTTTCTGGAACGAATTAAGATCGTATGTAGAGGTATCACTGTATAATACTTTGTATAATCTATTGAATTACTGTGATTTTGTCAGTAAGGTTATATATCAGAGCAATTTATTATTGCCTTTTACATCTAGAAATCTCTGGAAGAAATTTATAGAAAGCTTAGTAATCATCGCTTAACCCTGAGACGTCGTGGATGTTTTAGAGAGATGGCCACTAGAGGGTGATCCTCCTTGTTTTGTTCATAATTGTCAGGGTTCTGTATAAAGTGTAAGGTGCTCAGACTGATGTATTGAATTAATCTTTCTAAATATTTCAGGTTTGCAAAGCTGATTGAGAAGCCTGCAATGGAAAAATAATGTGGATACCGAATGTTGGTCCATGGTATTGACGGGTGAACAACATTTTCAGTTTTCCCTTAGCTATCATTGCAGTTTGCTGACATTTCTTCTCACAAGTGCTTTTGTTCATTGCCGCTATTACTTGTGATGGTTAAGTAAGATTTCCTACATTTTTTCTGTAAGGTTATGGTCTGCTTATGCTTTGGAGTAGAGAATATCCAAACTAGTTTCATTACATTTTAATATAGAGTTTATTTTTATGAACCTCTCCTGATGTTTATATTGCTTCTCTCTGGAAGCTTGGTTTTATCGTCCTCTAGCTCTAAAACTAGAATTTGTTCCGTAACTGGAATACAAGCCACGCTATTTATTAGGGGTTATACTTTCGGCGGAGCTGAAATGACGAGCCATTAAAATTTAGCGAGTGTTAACTACCCACACCGCTAGTTAGAGGGGTGGGGGGAGGTTGGGTAGCTTGCTACAACTCCCGTTCACACACCTGTGATTTAGTCACTTTACTTTTGGCTTGGAACGAGAGCGGTCGTGTCCTCTTTCCCTCCTCGCCTATATTGGACTTCCATTAATTTTTGTCTTTTAACTTACTTTTTCTTATACTTGTATATATATATATATAAACATTCTTAATATTTATGTATATATATGTGTATAGAAATGTGGTAAGTTTCCTTTTCAGTGTTTGTGCTGTGTGTGTGATACATATACGACAACGACACTTGCGTAGTAGCAAGGCCACCACAGTTCCACTTAGTGGGGAATAACCTCTCCCTCTCTGGTCCATCGGTCTTCCTGTCGGCATATTTCCGTTAACTCGGCCGCCGAAGGGGAATCGTCATCGCCTGGACCCTCTTAATTCAACTATTGTCTTCGCCTTTTCCTCTTTTCCTACGGGAAACTTGGATTCTGAGCGAAGGGAATGTGACCTTTCAAAGATTGATTACGGTCTCTCTCATCTCGAGGTCGTTCACCTTTACTACAACAGCGTACTATTGCGGAAGCTCCTTTCCCGTGCGCGGGCTAGGTTGCTCTTCCGGTTGTCTCAATTTATTTTTTTTTTTTTAGTGAAAATCTAATTGTATTTTAACTTGTCAGCTTTCTCCGTGGGGAACACTTCCCTTCGGAGGGTCAGTGGTTCTCACTATTAGTGAATATTCATAGCTGATTTGAATAATTATAATTCTGTTTTTATTACAGTTACTCCACTCCCCCCCCCTTCACCCGTGGATGTCGTCTGGGGAAGGAAGGGCGCAATACTTAATTCTTATTTTATATTGATCCCTCGGGGTTCCTCTTCGGAGTTCCTCCTTAGGGAATTTCTGTTAAATAATTATTTAATTTTATTTTCCCAGTTAACTATGCAGTTTTTCTTCGTTCGACTAAAGAGTCCCAACGAAGCAGAGCTGTTCTGTTCATGCGTGGGGAATCTGATGTCACTGCCGTCCCTCAGAGGACGTCGTCATGGGCGTCATCCCTTCTCTTAGAAGTACTCCCGTGACAACATGGCCAGCACTTCAGATCATCATGGAACGCTAAAGGAGGTTTGCCTCCAGGGGTTGGACAACTTCCCTTGCGAGGGAAGTTTCCTCCCCAGGTGTGAGGTTGTTTTTCCATTCAGAGGGAGAACTTCCCATATCTTAATACTGTAAATTCATCGTCTCCGACTGCTGTTGCTGCCCTTCGGCCAGACTTTTCTCCCCCCTTGCTGAGTTTTCTCTTCCTTCAGGGGCGGAGCACGGTCTTGGCAAGTCTCTTCTACGAAGTGTTCACCTCTCTCGTTCGCGAGAGAGGCCACTCTTAGAGACTCCTCATCGGAGGATCGCTACTGCTAAGGTCAGCATGCTGATCCACCGGCCCTAAGGGGCATCATCACGGGTGTCTTCAAGTCTCTTCTACGAAATATTCTCCTCTCTCGTTCGCGGGAGAGGCCTCTCATAGAGACACCTCTTCGGAGGATCAAGCAGACCTTCCAGCGCAGACTGATCGTCCTGCCAGCTGACCTACCGATCTACCAGCGCAACCTGGTGCTGCAACGTAGTCCTTTGGACTTCGGTCCTGGACTCTAACATGGACCTTTTACGGTCCCCATCGGTGGATGCTCGCCCTTCCAAAGGGCACATCCCAGTTCCTGATTGTCCTGCCAGCTGACCTACCAATCTACCAGTGCAACCTTGCGCTGCAACGAAGTCCTTTGGACTTCGGTCCTGGACTCTAACGCAGACCTGCTTCCCGTCCCCATCGGTGGATGCTCGCCCTTTTTTAAAGGGCACATCCCATTTCATGATCGTCCTGCCACTGGTCATCCTACCAGCTGACCCGCCAACCTACTAGCGCTACCTTCGCGCGACATCCGCGCACAGGTACAGATGGTCTCCCGTGCGCGCAAGCGCCGACAATCTTCCTCGCGCGGGTACCGATGGTCTCCTGCGTGCGCACTTTTATACGCGCGCAAGCGCCGACGATCTTCTGCGCGCGGGTACTGACGGTGTCCCGCGCGCGCTCGCCGGCGCCGACGTTCTTCCGCTCGCGCTCGCCGGCGCCGACGTTCTTCCGCTCGCGCTCGCCGACATTCTTACGCACGCGAGAGCCGACGATCTTACGCGCGCCAATAGTCTTGCACGTGCGCGCGGATCGTCTCGCGCGTCGCACGCTAATAGTCTTTCTCGCGCGCGCGCCAATGGTCTCCCGCGCGCGCGCCGATAGTCTCGCGTGGGCGCGCCAATAGTCTTCCGCACGCGCCGACGATCTTCCGTGTGCGGGCGCTGATGGTCTCCTGCGTGCGTGCCGATAATTTTCCGCGCGTGTTAGCGCCAATGCTCTTGCACGCGCTGACGATCTTCCGTGCGCGGGCACCGCTGGTCTTCCCCTGCGCCCGCGCCGATGATTTTCCAAGCGCGCAAGCGCCAATACTCTTGCGCGCGCCATTAGTCTTGCATGCACGCGTGGCAAGGCTGTTTGCGCGCACTCAAGATTATTGGAGCGCGCACGTGGGAAGGCTGTGGGCGCGCGGCCGCGGGAAGGCTGTCGGGGCGCGCACGGGGGAAGGCTGTCGGCGCTCGCCCGCACGTAATGCCGTCGGTGCGCCTGCGCCAACGGTCTACCGCGCAGATGCACCGGCCGCAGCCTTCCCACGTGCGCGCTCCAATAATCTTGAGTGCGCGCACACAGCCTTCCGCGCGTGCCGACGGTCTTCTACGTACGGACGCCGATGGTCTTCCACACGCACGCGCCAACAGTCTCCACGTAGTACTCTCACGCACGCGCAAATGCTCCCACTCTTGCGCAACCAGTCACACGCTTCGGTGCATTCTAGGGAGAATGCACAAAACTACACAGTGCCTTATTGCGCGCCAGCCCTCTTCCTCCCTTTCCTGCGCCCTCCGGCGCAGTTATGGTCCCGGATCCATGCGCCAGCTCTTGCCAAAGAGTCAAGGCTCGCAGATCCAATGCACCAACTCTTGCCTAAGAACCAGCGCTTGCCTGCTCTCCAGGCAGATATTAAGCACCAGCATCATCCTGTGTGCCATCGCTCCAGACTCACCTACACACTCGCGCAATTGTCAGTAAAAAGGAATAAAACTTTTTGGACAGTTCACCATTGCCCCATTCCTCCCTGCAAACACATAAACATTGCCACCGGGAAAAGAGGAATAAGGCTCCACAGAAGGATTCAAGATCCCGAAGATTCCATCCTACAAGGGAATCAAAACGGGGAATCCTTGGTCCCTGTCTCTTCTGAAGTTTCTTTTTTCCTTGACAGACCACCGGCAGCAAACAGGAAAGCATCAACAGACTGATCTCTAGATCACTGTTTGCTGATGGTTAGTTCACAGTTTACCGATCACTAGGTCGCCGATCACCAGATCACCATTTGCTAGCTCAATGCTGATCTTTGACCTCTAGTCCCTCCAATGACTAACGATCTCCAATTGCTAGCATTTCCAATCACCGATTGCTAGTCAATAACCAGTCATCAGCTTGCTGATCATTAGATCACCGATGGGCAGCTCATCTTTTTTCGATCATTGAACTCAGCTCGCTGATCTCTGACCAGCCCATCTTCAGCTTGCTCATCTCAGACCAAACAGGGGGGGACCATAATCAGCTTGCTGATCTCAAACTCACCATTGGCTCACAGACCCCTGATTCATCGGTCATCGGTTATTTTCCAGCAGTTCGTGACTCGAACTTACTAGTCAACCGCTTCCTGTAGTTCCTAGATCAGAAGTTATACAATATACTTCTCGCTACTGGCCGTTTGCCATCTCACTAAAGTGATCGGTAAACGTTCAACAACCCTCATCAACGGCTTGCCAACAGGGAACTACTTGCGAGCACTCTCCAACTGCACAGTAACCACGATACCCATTCGCCAGATTGATTCTATTCTAAGGAATAGCATCAATCCCATCAGGGCGCGTGGTAAGGCTAAGCGTGGCCTTCCTTTTAAAGAAATTCTCTCTCAGAGAAGAATTCTTACACTGGGTATCGCACCTGATCTTTTACGACACGAGTCAAGACTCCAGCATCGACAATCTTCCATGCAAAAGGATCACCAAGGAGCTGTCCCTTTGGGTCGATGTCCACACCATGTTGGAGTTCGATCAAGGGCTAAGACCTCAGGTCTTCATTTGCACACTGGACCTAAAGGACACTTACTCCCAGGTCCAAACCATCCATTTAGGAAGGTTGGAAGATTCTGTCTAGACAAACAAGAAACACCAGTTCAAGGCACTGTGCTTCAGTCTTTCCACTACACCCATCCTAGTGTCACAGGATCGGCTTCTGTCTCCGCTCTCTCAGGACGACTGACTGACTTTAGCAGACTTAGTGGCAACCTTGCATTAACACTGGAATTTCTGAAGTCATTTTACCAAGATCCAGTGATCAGGGTAAACCTACGGAAATCTTCCCTACTTCCCTCCCAGGAGACTGGTGTATCTGAGAATGATTCTAAACACCAATCTCCACAAAAACCTTCTCGAAACGAGAACGACTTCCATTCCAGGAGACTTGAGTCGGAAAAAGAAGAAAGGAGGGACCATAGTGCTGCACCACACGACCTCAGCCCTCTGGACAGAGCCCGAAGGTACCTTCACTTAAATCTCTTAAGAGTTGAAGGCCAACTTTCCGGTCCTTCAGCAGCCTCATCGGTTCCTAACAGACCAATCAGTGATGTGATGGACGACACACCACACACCACATAGAGACTCACATCGACAAGCAAGTAGGAACTGGCTTGTAGCCTCTTCCCATCTAATAGTATAAACACTAAGATGGGCCAAAGTCCGTTCGGGACCATTATCAGCCCGCTCCATTCCAGACTGGAAGAACGTGCTCGCCGACAATCTGTGCACAGCATCTCAGATAAGGTATACCGAATGGACTTTGGATCGCCATGTAGCCAACAAAGTTCCGACTTTACAAGGTCCTCCAACTAGGGGGTCTGTTCGCAACGCTCTTGAATCTCAGGGTACCGTTGCTCACCAGCCCTAGACCCCAAGGCTCTCTGGCAACAACGGTGGGTACAACAATGACGTTTATGTCTCGTCCCTGTTTTTTTCTGGAGAAGGGCACTCAACAAGGCTAGAACAAGGACTCTCCTAGCTCTGCTATGGCATTATGCAGAATGGTATCCAAACCTTTTGCATCTCCTGATAGAGCCTCCAAGAGAACCCTCTCCACGTAACAGACAACCCACTTCGACACCTACCACAAGCTATAGCTTTGCTATGATTGTACGCCTGAAGACTACCCAATACCTCTTTGCGAAAAGGTTGTCTAGATATCTGAGGAATTCCCCAGCATCAGTCTACCAGGCAGTACCACGTCTTGTGTGGTTTGCGTCATGTGAAAGTGTCTCTCCACTCGATACCTCCATTCCAGCAATAGCGGAATCCTCGAGTATATGCAAGAGGAAAAGACCCCCTATTCAGTTTTGACAGGTAAAGATGATCACTCAACCTTGATCCTTCACCTTCAAACTGAAAGAAAGGGACACCCTCTCATCGATGGACTTTTCCTAACTCATACGGACTTACAACTTGCCTTTCCCCAGACGGAATTGAGACCTTCCTCTCAGAACATAGTTCAAATCTCCGATCCCTAAAGGGACCTCCTTGTATTCCACTTCACCAGGCAACAAATTTTCTCCTGATTTAAGAACACAATGTTCCTACACACTCGGACAGCAACCATACGAGTCGAGGAACTTCATGGGGTCTCTTTCGACATCGCCCATTATTGAGAAGGGCAAAATATAATGTTCAGTTTCATCCCTGAGTATGTCACCAGACACAGACTCCAGAGGTGACGGATTCTACACAAGTCTCAACTAGTTAACGGACGATCCAGATCATCCATTACTGTACCCAGGGTAAGGTATGAGACTTTACCTAAAGAAAACGGCAACAGCCTGCCCGGGTCCCTCCTCTTGTCAGCACTGGGAGAGACTAGAGGAGGATCACCGAAACATCATCTCGACATGACGACTCACAGTGTCAGGGGCATAACTATGCCCCTGGTCCTTCTTAGCAGATTACTCTGTGATGCAGGTTTTACAAGAAAGGATGTGAATGCTCCAGGTGACTTTCACAACCTTTCTCCTGCAAGGCGTGACCCACAGGAACTCGATACGATCTCTATCGGTCCGGTGGTGGCTGCACAACAGCTGGTTGTATACCTCAAGCTCCTTATTGGACAAGTAGCAGAAGGTTGAGGGCACTGTTACCCGGTTTTAGTCTGCGTGAATGAAAAGATTTGACTGGCTCTTATTCTTTTCTTCATCCTACCCTCTAGTGGGGAAAGCAGCATCCTGGGTTCTCTGCATAAGCTGACCTCAAACCACTGCAGGTAAACCATGCTCCCTTGTGTACCTAGTATTAAGTTAATACTGGTGCGTCCCCATACCCTGGCGAGGTGGTATTGGGAAGTCTTGGTTACATCAGGTTTTTCCTACATAGACTCGGAATAACTTTACCTAGACAGTCACACCTCTACACGTCTCAACACACAGCTTGCGTAGGCCGCGGACCTTGCGTAGCAAGGGTTAGCGAGGGCAGGGACTCCTTATTTTTGAGTACAAACATATCCAGATAAAGAGTCCCCGGGCTAAGCCAAAAGCCAGATTGGCTGGGACGTCCACCCTTCCTAATGGGTGAGTCACCCCTAATAGATAGCGTGGTTTGTATTCCAGTTACGGAACAAATGACAAATTTGTAGATAATTTGTATTTTTCCTAACTATACAAACCTTAGCTATTTATACAAACTTGCCCGCCATCCCTATCCCCCTTGAAGACCTACCTCCAAGCAAAGTGACTAAATCACAGGTGTGTGAACGGGAGTGGTAGCAAGCTACCCCCCCCCCCTTACCCCCGCTAACTAGCAGTGTGGGTAGTTAACCCTCGCTAAATTTTAATGGCCCGTCATATCAGCTCTGCCGAAAGTATAACCCCTAATAAATAGCTAAGGTTTGTATAGTTAGGAAAAATACAAATTATCTACGAATTTGTCATATTTCCTGTTTTGTTTCTTTTTAATAGACATGCCTCTGTGGTAAAGTAATAAGACAATATATCAGTTAATGGCAATAACCAATGGCTTGGACAAGCCATATTTTCTTTGTCTTCAGTCTCTGCATTGCTGTCGGCATGTCGACGAGCCCCCTTCCCCAGGTTGTTCCAATCTATGTTTAGCAGTGTCTTTAGAGATGATGATGTCTGGATTTGCTAGTAACTACAGACTAGATTGTTCGAAGGAATTGTATTTTGGCAATCAAGATCTGCATTCGCTTTTTGTCTCGTGTCGGGGACAGTATTGTGATTTAAGTCGCCGTTGTGAGGCGTGAGAAAGCTGCTATGTTCCTCTTCTGGAAAAGTAGGTTTCTATGATCTCCAACCAAATTAAAGTTCAAAACGCAACAGAAAACTTGTTTTTAGTTCTTGGGGAAATCCAAGAAGACTGGGTTATTGTAGTTAATTGTAGTGGGTATTATGATGATAATGACATGCTAATATTGAACTCCAATACAGCACCTAATGAGTCTAGTTTTGATAGTTATGAGCTTCAAAATCACTCAACTTCCTAAGCTTCTTTTGTAAAATCTAAGGCCAGTGAGTCCTTTGTCAAAGGCAGTAATTCTGAACAAATCTTCCCTATTTCGAATCATAACCTGACTTCCCAAACTGGATTTAGAGGTTCTAGTGTTCAATTCAGTAAGGATTCTTATGATTCACAGTACATCACAGATTTGAGATCTTCTCATAGAACCTTGAGTTCTTTATATACTTTAGACCCTTCTGCTGCAAAACCCTTACCTCTCACAATCCTAGCTGCTCTTTTAGACAACTAGATTGTGAGGCAGAATAATGAGTTGGTAGCCTGAATCCTAACATCCTTTCACTTGGTGAAGTAACTGCACTGAAGCAACGTCATATTGCATATGTGGATGGGGTATTTTATCGTATGATTCTCATAGAAAAAAAGGTATTTGTTGAAGCTTTGGCAATAGCTGATCAGTTGCATCATGTTTCAGATGGTAGTCCACATAATTTTCCTGTAAGCTTGGCCACTAGCTTTCACGGTTTAACTCATTATGGTGTAAATGTAGGCATTGCCAACAAATTTGTTTAAAATCTTTTCCTTCGTTGGAATGTGTTGTGTATTGACCAATCTAAAGTCATTTAAACCTCAAAAATCTATGTATAACCTTCAACTATTTTCAGAGAGGTAGAAAGCTCAATGATATTTTTTCAACTTCTATAACCTTTCAGTGAATATGATCAGGAAAGAGTTTCTTACTAGGATATCACAAGTTAGATTAATACTGTACTAGGCTTTATTGTTTGAGTTTTACTACATTAACTTGAAAAGATATCAAATTCAAACATAAGTTCTAGTAATTCTTCATTTTGATGCTTTTCTAAATCTGGTGTAGGGCTTTAATCTGAAGGATTACAATTTTCTAGTATATGAAAGGTTCAGAAGTCATCTTTACCACCAGCATCAACAAAAATAATTTTTGAAAACTTACACGACTTCAGGAAAACAATGACCAACAAAATTGTCCCTCTTATAGAACTTCTCTCCCCGTGTATATAAGGGAGGGACAGTGCGTACTGAGAATACATCCTCCCTGAGAAGGAGCCTTGTACATTCTTCTCTTATATACAAAGGAGAGATGGTACGTACCAGGAACATACCCATCCCCAGGAAGGTATATTAGTAAGTGCACATTCTTGTACGGGCTAGAGAGCACACAATGTCAGTCAGAATTAATGGCTCTGGATCTCCCCCTAAGAAGACTTCAGCTCTGAACAGAGAGAATTCAATCGTGGGGGAAAAGAAACCTATAATCGGTCTTCTTGCTAGTGCGAGTGATGAGATCTTCTTTCGCTGGATCGCAACCATGAAGGCAATCCAAGATCTCATGATAAATCCTATCACCCTCCATCATTGTTATCCGTCTTTGTGAGATTTGTCACTGCGAGATGAGTCTTCACACAATTTTATGAAAAAAAATAGCTAGTTCCAAAATACCAGGTCCAAAACAGCTAGTTTTAAAATACCTAGTACTGTATATCAAAACAGCTATTTTACAAATAGAACTTACTTGGCAGTTATATATATATAGCTATAGTCTCTGTCGTCCGGCAGAATTTTTCAAAACTCGCAGCAACCGCCGAGTGGTGGTTGTGCTGTTAGGTGGTTAACAACCCTTACAGGGCGGTACCTGGAATCATTCCCGTTTTCAGCTCCTCAAATCATCTCTGCTGGTTGGACTGACAATATCGTTGGTCCGCAATTGGAGTTTTTCGCTCGCTTTCCCTGTGTCGCTTTATTGGACTGATATTTTGGTGACGTATACTGACTTGTGGATTGGCAATCGCTTTTGTGATTTATTCTTTTGGCTTTTTTTTTGTTTTTTGATTACGATGTCTGATAAACTTTATTTTCGTGTTTGTGTGAACGAAGAATGCAAGGTGAGGTTACCAAAAGTTTCAGTAGACCCTCCCACTGTTTGTTTGGGGTGCAGGGTTTTTGAGTGTGCCTTGGATAAAAAAGAATGTGAGGTTTTAAGCGAAAAGGAATGGTTCGATATGAAACGCTATGTGTGTAAGTTAGAATTAGATAGTCAGGAGGGCTTCTAAATCTAAATCTAAGTCTGCTAGCGAGGTTAGCTTAGACATTTCTTTTGACCCCTTAATTACTAATTCTTCTGTATCTTCTGTAGATGTTAAACCTTTTCCTGAGGTAGTAGCCCCTGCTCCTTCTACAGGAACGGTAACTATGGATGACCCTCAGTACGCCAGGATGGCGGCTGAGATGAAGGCTCTTAAGGACCAGCTTGCAGCCTTGAAAGGTAAGAGTGCTAGTGGAATTAGTGCTTGTGAAAGTGCAGTGGAGGTGGCGACTGATCGAACCTGTCACGCCCCTAGGTCTAGACCTCTACCAAGCTCCTAGGACCAAGTAAGAAGGTACGTCGATGACCGCAAGGGAGTGAGAGGTACGTATCCTTGACCAGCCGTCGCCTCAAGCAGTCCTGTTGCTATTTCCCAGGCTGCTCATGACCGCCACGGAAAAGGCGTGTCGGAAGTGATAGTGTCTTCCCCGAGCCCCTCTCCTAGACGCAGATGGCAGTATGAGGCTTCGAGGCCGACCAAGAGAAGATGGATACAGCAAGCTAACCAGACCCGTTCTCACTCTCCCCTGTCTAGTAGCCCGGAACCTTTTCCTTCCGACGTTAACTGGGATGCCCATCCAGCGAAAAGGTCTAAACCTAGAGATGGAAGGAAGGAGGGATCTCTTCTTTCAGTTGATGGGGGACTGTCGAAAGAACCTTCTCCTGCTACCAGCGTGACTCGGCAGCCTTTGCCTTCGGAATCGCGAGACCCAGCAGCGGTCGTGAAATCTTTTATGACCGTTATGCAAGAACAACTGGTGTCACTTGTTCAGGCTTTTAGCCACCCTCCCCCCCAGTCAGCCAGCCGTAAGGACGACAAATTACCGGTGAAGAAATCGGCTAGTAAGAGGGAAAGGAGTTCCTCTCCCTTGCAGGACGACAGACGGTGTCGCTCCTCTCCAGGGAAACGCGGCGCGATTCGTTAAGCGCTCGACGCCGCGTTTCTCAGGACGCTTACGATTCTCTTCGTCAGGACGCTTCCGTCTCCCGCTCGCAACGTCAGGACGCTTCCAGCCTGCCTCTCCAGGACGCTTCCATCTCACAGCGTCAGGACGCATGCAGCTCTCGACGCAAGGACGCTTCCAGCTCTGGACGTCAGGACGCATCCTCCTCTCAACTCAAGGACGCTTCTAGTGCTCGGCGCCAGGACATCACCAGCGCTCGGCGCCAGGACGTCACCAGCGCTCGGCGCCAGGACGTCACCAGCGCTCGGCGCCAGGACGTCACCAGCGCGTGGCGACAGGACGTCACCAGCGCGTGGTGCCAGGACGTCACCAGCGCGTGGCACCAGGATGTCACCAGCGCGTGCCGCCAGGACGCAGGCGTCTCTCGGTGTCAGGACGCATCCAGTCCTCGCCAACAGGACGCATCCGACGATCTGCTTTTCTACCTGGACGCAGGCGAACAGCTGGAAGAGAGTGATGCTTTTGCAAGCCGGATTGGTACTGATCGGGATGTTAAAGGAACCTCTGACTTAGTTCCTTCAGCCCAAAGGGAGACAGTTGGAAGGAGGACAAGACTTGGAGGATATATCGGAGGATGAGGATAAACCTGCTAATGCGGCTGCTGAATATAAGGTTCTCTCTCGCTCCCTCCTTGAGCTGTATGGAGAGGAGTTTAAACCTGCTGCCCCTCGTTCTCCTCAGTCGCAGTTCAGCAGGAAAAAGGTGAAGAAGCAGTCGGCTTTCATCAAGATGAAGCTGTCCATCTCGGCTAAGAAGGCTCTCGCTAGGATCGATGACTGGCTGAAGGAGCGTAGGCAAGCAGTGAAGACCACCTTCTCGTTTCCACCAGCTCGACTTGCCTCTAAGGCGGGCATGTGGTATGAGACTGGGGAAGCTCTTGGCCTGGGAGTGCCTGCCTCCTCCCATGGGGACTTCTCCGGTATTGTAGATTCTTCCAGAAGACATGCCCTTAACTCGGCTAAGGTAATGTGGTCTATGTCAGAGCTTGACCACTCCGTCAAGGGAATCTTCCGAACCTTCTAAGTGTTCAGCTTTTTAGACTGGGCTCTGGGTACGCTGGTCAGAAAAACAGAACTCTTACAAGCCACAGAAGACCTAACCAGTATTATGGCCTGTATGAACAAGGCTCTTAGAGATGGGGCAAACGAGTTGGCTTCCCTATTCTCTGCGGGAGTTCTAAAGAAGAGGGTTCTTTTATGTTCTTTCTCGTCCAGAGCGGTTATGGTTGCGCAGAAGGAGGAGCTCCTATACGCCCCTCTCTCGGAGCACCTGTTTTCTGAGTCCCTAGTTAGGGACATTACCCTTTCACTAGCGCCAAAGGCCACGCAAGACCTCCTGTCGCGCTCTGCAAGGAAGTCTTTACCGGTGATTCCGTCATCAATGAAGAAAGAGGAGAGGAAACTTCAGCAGCCCTTTCGGGGTAGAGCTCCTACTAGAACGGAGTTCAGAGGAAGAAGGCAGGAGACGGGCAGTAGAGCGAACAGGTTCGTTCAGGGCCCGCGCCGGGAAATGAAGCACAAGTCCTCCAGACAGTGGTAGGAGCAAGGCTGTCCCATTTTTGGTAGGCCTGGAAGGAAAGAGGGGCGGATGCCTGGTCCCTCTCGGTCATCAGAGAGGGGTACAAGATCCCCCTCTTGAAGAAGCCTCCGCTTTCAAGAACACCTCTAGCCTTAGTGGCGCAGTACTCAAACGCCGTGAAACAAGGGGCGCTACTGGACCTGGTGAACCAGATGCTGGAGACGGGAGTGATAGAACCGGTCCTGGGACTAACTTCCCCAGGGTTCTACAATCGCCTGTTTCTGGTGCCCAAGAGCTCGGGTTGATGGAGACCCGTTCTAGATGTCAGTGCTCTGAATGTCTTTGTGGAAAAGACAAAGTTTACCATGGAGACGACTCAGTCAGTGCTGGCAGCGGTACGTCCAGGGGACTGGATGGTGTCTCTGGACTTATAGGACGCTTACTTTCACATCCCCATCCATCCGACTTCAAGGAAGTTCCTAAGGTTCATGGTCCAGGCAAGTGCTTCCAATTCAAGGCCCTTTGTTTCGACCTCAACATGGCTCTTCAAGTTTTCACCAGAGTAATGGCAAACGTGGCAGGATGGTTTCATCAAGAGGGGATAAGAGTATCCCTATCCCTGGATGACTGGCTGATAAGATCCCGGTCGAAGAAAAGTGTCTGGAGGACCTATGCAAGAGTTTCATGATGGCTCAGGAACTGGGTTTCATCATCAACAAGGAGAAGTCCCAGACCGAACCGAGTCAGACAATTCTTTATTTGGGGATAGTTCTGGACTCAGTTTGTTTTCGGGCTTCTCCCTCCCAAGAAAGGCAGACCAGGTGCCTCGGGAAGGTTCAGGAATTCCTGGGAAGATAGAAGTGCTCGGCGAGGGATTGGATGAGTTTGCTGGGCACCCTCTCCTCGCTCAAGCAGTTTGTCTCTCTGGGAAGACTGCATCTCAGACCTCTACAACACTTCCTTTCAAGGGTGTGGGACAGGAAGAGTCAGGAGGACTCCTTTTCCTTCCCCATTCCAGCAGAAATCAAAAGTCATCTGAGTTGGTGGCTGGATCCGTCAATTTTAGGCGAAGGAATCTCCCTGTTCAGGAAGAACCCAGACCTAGTGTTGTTCTCAGACGCTTCGGAGTCAGGATGGGGAGCAACACTGGGAAGCAAGGAGGTCTCAGGCTCTTGGGGAGCGGAACAGAGCGAATGGCACATCAACAGGAAAGAGTTGATGGCCATCCTATTAGGACTGAAAGCCTTCAAAGACTCCATTTCGGGGAGGATAGTGGAGGTCAATTCAGACAACACCACGGCCTTGGCTTACATCAGGAAGCAAGGGGGAACTCACTCTCTGTCCCTGTTCGAAACAGCAAGAGAGCTCCTTCTGTGGGCGAAGGAGAACGGGGTAGAGCTTTTAACGAGATTTGTGCAGGGACAGAAGAATGTAAGAGCAGACATGCTCAGCAGGAAAGGGCAAGTTCTACCCACAGAATGGACCCTCAACCATCAGGTTTGCCAGAGGCTGTAGAAGTTAAGGGGGAGGCCTTCAATAGACCTCTTCACCTCCAACCAGAATAAGAGGATCCCCAACTACTGCTCCCTAGTCCTGGACGAGGAAGCAATAGCAGTAGACGCCTTCTTGATGGACTAGACAGGGATAGACACTTATGCGTTCCCCCGTTCAAGATTATCAACATAGTCGTCAAGAAATTCGCTCTCCTCGAGGCAGGAAGAATGATCTTGATCGCTCCATTCTGGCCAGCAAGAGAATGGTTCACAGAGGTGGTGGAGATGTTAGTAGACTTTCCGAGAAGCCTTCCTCCAAGTCCAAAGCTTCTCAAACAGCCCCACTTCGAGAGGTATCATCAAAACCCCCTCGCTCTTCAGCTGACTGCCTTCAGACTATCGAGAAGCTTGGCAAAGTGAGAGGCTTTTCTACGCAAGCTGCAAGAGCTATCGCCAGAGCGAGGAGGGTCTCTAAACAGAGAGTCTACCAGTCTACAAAGTGTCTTCAACCACTACCTCTGTGAGCCAGATAGCTGATTTTTTGTTGTTCCTCAGGCAAGACTCTAAGCTGGCCGTATCCACCGTTAAAGGGTACAAGAGTATGCTTTCGGCTGTCTTTAGGCAGAGAGGCATAGACTTAACGCAGGATAGAGACTTGAAAGATCTCTTAAAGTCGTTTGAAACAACTAAGCAGACTCAATTGAGACCCCCGGCCTGGAATTTGGATGTGGTTTTGAAGTTCTTATGCAGCAGGAAGTTCGAACCCATCTCACAAGCGACTCTTAGAGATGCGACTAAGAAAACCCTCTTCCTGATGGCTCTGGCCACAGCAATAAGGGTCAGCGAGATTCACGCTATTGAGAAACAGGTGGGCTTCAACCAGGATGGAGCAGTATGTGCGTTAAGGATCGACTTCCTTGCTAAGAAAATGAGAACCCATCCAAACCCTGGCCGGGGACGTTTGAGGTTCCTAACCTCACAAATGTGGTGGGCTAAGAGGAGGAGAGGCCCCTCTGCCCAGTTAGAGCTCTCAGGGCATATTTATCACGAACAAAGAATGTAAGGGGTGCATCCAATTCTTTATGGTGTTCGGTGAAGGATCCACAAAAGCCCCTTTCGAAGAATGCATTATCATTCTTCTTGAGGGAGACAATAAGAGAAGCTCACCTCTTTTGTGAGGAGGAGAACTTTGGTCTATTAAAAGTACGGGCTCACGAGGTGAGCGCCATTGCTACTTCACTGGCATATCGAAAGAATATGTAAGTTAAACAGATAATTGACGCAACGTTTTGGAGAAGCAACTCTGTGTTCGCTTCTCATTACCTCAGGAAGGTAAGAGTAGATTATGAAAAGTGTTACACTTTGGGCCCATACGTAGCTACTGCTTCTGTATTGGGTAAAGGAGTTACTACCTCCCCTCAACCTTAACTTTTGTATGGTTTGCCTGTGATTGGGTTTTGGTTTTTATGGTTGTCTGAGGACTGACTTGCGGTACAGTGCCCTCAGTCTAGCTAGATAGTAAATATGTATTCTGCAAGGTTAGGTGGTTAGATTGAGTAAGGTTACAGTTTATAAAAGGGGGATAGGTAGTGCAGAAGTCTAGTCACGTTGTTGGTCTCACCCCGTTTGACAGACTCGATTGAGTTGTTTCAGCATGACAGGTCCACTCTTGGCTGGCACTCCCAAGGGAAAGCGACTCAAGAGGCAGGAACCTTCAAAGGGAAAGCGACCTTAGCATGTAAGGAATCAAGGTGTTTTTCCTACGACTTATTGTTGTTTCCCAACGACGTTGGCTGTCTTTCACCCACCTCCAAATGTGTGAATCAGCTATACAGTATATATGTAACTGCCAGGTAAGTTCTATTCTTAAAAATGAAATTTTTATGCTAAAACAAAGTTTTATGAATACTTACCTGGCAGTTATATATATATATTTTAAGTCCTACCCACCTCCCCTCAGGAGACAGGTCTGGCAAAGATGATCTGAGGAACAGAAAACGGGAATGATTCCAGGTACCACCCTGTAAGGGTTGTTAACCAGCTAACCGCACAACCACCACTCGGCTGTTGCCGCGAGTTTTGAAAAATTCTGCCCAACGACAGAGACTATAGCTATATATATACTGTATAACTGCCAGGTAAGTATTCATAAAACTTTGTTTTATCATAAAAACTTCATGTTTCAAAATAACGTGTATACTAAAATAGCTATTATGCCAAGACAGATAGTGTACAAAATAGCTAGGATAGAAAAAATTTAAAAAGTTGATACACTTTATTCGAAATGATAAAATTTTTTGGAAACCCCAATATCAAAGCTGAAATATATTTAATTAGTATTTGATGATAAAGATTGCCACATAAGAATTCAAATGTTGAAATTTTTTTATTTTCAAGTCATTGTTTTAAAATTTGAATCTTTCTATCAATTTCTTTGGTCTTTTTACTTGCAGTCTCCTTTTCACCTGATAAATAAGCAGTCAACCTAGTTTTTAGCATAGTTTCTTCCTGCTGAATGCCTCTTAAAAACTGCCATGAGGAAGGATGCGGCAATCATATAGGGTCTGAATTGCTCGCTGCCATCCTTCAAGCTTGTTTGTGGTTCTCAGTAATCCATCTGTCAATTTTTGTTCAACGCTCCAAATCACGGGTGAAAATAAAGATGGCTTTATCCTTCCTCCTGTTCTTTGGGGTCTTCCTGTGTATGTAATATCAAAATAACAGTATAATTCTTCCATTTCTTGCTCTATTAGAAGATCGTCTAGTGTGTGTGCAGCAATTCTTCAAATGCTTTGGTTAGGAATGCTAATGCAGCAAGCAATGTACAATGAATGCGCGAGCATTATCATTTACACGGGTGTTTGTTAGACCAATACTTTGAATTTTATTCCAAATTGTCTTTGAGAGAGGGAAAAACACCCTTGCAACTCTTCATTTTCAAAGACATATTTAAAAGCATCCCTATCTGGTTTCTCAAAATCCATGGTAATTGTTCTTGGCTGTAAATCTGGGCGCTTTTGTTTCAAGATACTAAAGGCTATTTTTTTATGAGTTTCTTTTGTTTTATTTGTCGCCAACATGTAGACACACGCAAATAAATATTCACTATTGATAGCGTAGATTGTGTATAGTTGATAAAATAGTTTCGGAACTATTTTGAACGTACCGTCACACATCTAGTGTGTAGCAAATGCAAGTATGTCTATGGCTTACTTGCGAATATTAGTATTTCATGAGAATCACTTTCATCATAAATTAAAAAGCTGACTTTAGCATTCCCTATAGAAATTGTTTTAAATTCTTCATGTACATTGACCTCTGAAAGTGTTTCCGGATTGGGAAAGTACCCTTCCATTTCTTGCCTTTTTCGTAGAATGCATTTCTTGAGTGATTTTCTTTTTGGTATGCAAGACAAAGTTTCACTATCCATATTTTTCGTAATGTTAGTAATAATTCTACATGGTGGAGCTGTTGTAAAGGAAGCTTCATTTCTTGACATCCTTAAAGCAAGCGTAACTTTATCCTTTGTAGTATCGTGTGCATGTGAATGGTTTTGGCCCAAAACTATATGACTATTATCACTATAATCAACTGGAGTTGTAGCAGTTCCCATACAGCCCTTGATGACGCATCTCCAGTTTTGGGTTTCTTTATTGGTAGTATTCGTTTGGTAAACATATCCCTCATGACATATTTGCAAATATGATAGATATCTCAGATTAGAGCTACCAGTTAGAAGTAGCTGCTTTGGACCTACTAGCTATTTTATTATACTATTTATTTTGGAACTAGATTTTTCTGGTCTAGCTGTTTTGGTATGCTACCTATTTTGGGACAAGCTGATTTGGTATACGAGCTATTTTGGGACTACAGTAGTTGTTTAGGGTTTCACCCCTCCACACGCTTCGTCACTGCTTGATCAGTCCCCGCGCGATTGGAAACCTAGCTTCCATTCCTCGTGTGATTGTGTTAAACATGAGACCACATAATTCACAGTCCTGGAGTCTGTGCTACCTTGGAACCCACTTCCTTGACTAGCCTTAAATTGACTTTCTGGTTCAAACGCTGGTCAGGGGTAGTCACATAATTTGCCCAACACACAAGAAAACCCCAATGCTTGAGGTTACGATGGAGAAATGGAGGAAGGAGAGTGGCATTCTCCTTCTCCAGTTGCCATGAGTTTGGGGATGCCTGTCAAACCATTGAGTAGTGTACCAGATACTTTGGTGGTGTATATCTTTTACTAACTCTTGCCCTTCTCCCCTCACTAACACACCATTTATGTTCCAGTCCTACCCTCTAAAATTGCAGAAAGCTCTGGTCCTAGTTGCAGAGGAGAAGAATGCACTTGAAGTTATTGACCTCTCTAGATACCTTTTGTACTGGTCAGCAGTGCCTGATAAGCCCCGCTCCTAGAAGGCTTAGTCATTGAGAATCGAGTTCCCTATACATGCATTGTGTTGTATGCTGTTTTAAAATTTGAATTGTGCTAACCAGTTGTAAGCTGTTTGTTGTAAATAATAATCGTGTAAACTAATCCCTCTTAGGTCTGTCTAAACCATCCCTCAGCAGGTCAAGACCATTACATGTTTAAGGACGGAGACGGCAAGTATCATATGGTCTACCGTCAGGAAAGAAAACTTCATGTAGAATGTACCCCTTGCTTTGTCCTCAGAAGAGTATTTCAAAGCTTTGTGCTTTGTAGTATCTGCCACTCCCTAAGTGCTCATATGAGTGTCCACGCTCTTCTTTTCTCTTGCCCACTCAAATGAGATGTGCCTCTTTAGGTATCGTGACGATTGGGTGATCCTTTCATCCTCAGGGGCATTTGCTCCTGGATCATGACAAGACGACTTTTTACTATTATCTGAGAATCATGATCAATTATTGTTACTACTGTATTATTATTATTATTATTATTATTATTATTATTATTATTATTATTATTAGGTAAGCTACAACCCTAGTCGAAAAAGCAGTATGCTATAAACCCAAGAGCTCCAACAGGGAAAAATAGCCCTATGAGGAAAGGAAACAAGGGAATAAACTACAAGAGAAGTAATGAAAAATTAAAATAAAATAGTTTAAGAACAGTAACAATAATAAAATAGAGTTTTCATTTATAAACTATAAAAATTCAAAAAAGAAGAGGATGAGAAATGAGATCGAATAGAGTGCCCGAGTGGAATCTAGAGAACAATGGTTTGATATGGGGAAAATCCAGTCTCAAGCCCAAGCTGGAAGATAAGAGTACCTGGGTATGCTGATAGACATGGCAGCAGCTGGAGCCTTCTCATCAGACGATTAAGTCGGCAAATTCAGGGAGATTGCGGAAACATTCATGCACAGTCAAGAACTTCCAACTCGACTGTGACAAACTTTTCAAAGTTTTTGTGGCTCATTCTTTAGGGTATTATGATTGCTTATACATTAGGGTATCAAACTTTTTTATTTTACAGCAGTTGTTATATATTTTTAAAGCTTGCATATTTCAAGACTGGCTTTTTTCTGACAGACTGACAGCACCCAATGCAATGTCAAGTATGTTAGTCCATTATAATTACATGTATATTGAAAATTAAAATTATGTAGTCCACTTTGCTGTCCAACCTCTCAACTATTACCACTCATATAATTGTGGGATTTTTTCTGTTGTACTTCGGATACTAAATGACTCCCAGTGCCCAGGCAATAAGGGCCAAATTCATAAATCAAAGCAGGTCTGTTAACAATATGTTGAGCAGTTTTAAATACATCTTAATGGTAGGAAAATGAGATGACATTCACTAAGATTGTAACTTGATTGTACTATATGGTCAAAATATATTTTTTCTAAAGTAATAGATGGTGTCGATATGCCCTGGGGTAGAGGTGTAAGAATACTACCATTGTACGGCCTCTGTGTCGTGGAAAACAACCAATAGGACAGCTGCTGACTTGCAATTTTGCTTTTTAGTAAAAGGTTAGGCCCACTGCCTATATCTTTGGGAAACGCTGCCTTGCAGTTGGACTATTAATTCAAAGGCTAGGCCTACCGCTAATAACTGTGGTTGATGATTGCTTAGGGCATGCAATTGGGGAAACAGTATCAAAGTATAAACCATGTCAGTTGCAGCAACGGACTCATTGATGTAGGGATAACGGGGAGAATGAAGAGTTAAATGTCGTTGATGTTTTTGATTGTGAATATAATGTTGCCTTAAATTGTTGTGGCACTAGGAAGCAGTGGGAAAATACTTGCTCTCTTGTCTTTTCAACTAGCGTTCCCCACTTATCGTAATACCTAGCAGACTCAAAAGCTGCTATTTTTTACTGCCCGTTTTTCTATCTTGGCTAAGAGGAGGATGACAGACATTATGTTAGTCTGTGATATCAGTGCTAAAGGCTTGTCTATCACTTGGCAGTTTCTGTTGGTTAAAGCTAAGGAAACTATTTAATTAGAATACCCAAAACTGAACATTATGATAAAATGAAATTTAGTAAAATTGGTCCTGAAGTGGTGGCAGCGATAGATTTTCAACTGAAATTGTCACTGCATTTGTATCTTAGAGTATTGGAGTTGTTCTTACCATCTCATCATTATTATTATTATTATTATTATTATTATTACTAGCCAAGCTACAACCCTAGTTGGAAAAGCAAGATGCTATAAGCCCAAGGGCTCCAACAGGGAAAAATAGCCCAGTGAGGAAAGCTTTTTAAAATCAGTGGTAAGTTTTTAAGAATGCTTTCTTCTCAGTTTATGGTTATATTTATTCCTATTCCATATGTTTATGTTTATTTAGCGTTTCATAAAACATTTTATTTTTGATTAGTTTAGTTTGATCTGTAAGAATGAAAGGCTAAAATGCCTATTGTAATACAATCTTGGCATAGAAATTAAAACTTACCATTTTCTTTCAGGAGGTGACTGGTGATTTATAAACTCCTGAATGTCCTAACTCTTGACATTTTATGACGAAAAGGATGCAGAGGGAAATGCAGAAGTGTAAAAGACCAGCTGCTAATAGACAAAATAGTAATGAAGAATAGCAAGAGAAGGAAGAGCAACCTGAGCCGAGTTTGGCATGGATAGACTGCAAGAAAGCATTCGACATGATACCACATTCATGACTGATAGAATGCTTTAAGATACATACATACATACATATACCAAGACACTTCCCCCAATTTTTAGGGATAGCCGACATCAACAAATGAAACAAAACAATAAGGGGACCTCTACTCTCTACGTTCCTCCCAGCCTGACAAGGGACTCAACCGAGTTCAGCTGGTACTGCTAGGGTGCCACAGCCCACCCTCCCCTGTTATCCACCGCGGATGAAGCCTCATAATGCTGAATCCCCTACTGCTGCTACCTCTGCGGTCATCTAAGTTATTATTTAGGTATTCTCAGTAAATCTCTCTACCCCTTGTAATGACTTATTTCTTGGGTTCAATAATTTTCTAGTAATTAATATAAATCTGGTGATAATTGTGACAGGAGCATAGATGTGAGAGAAGCAAAAGAGCGTGCTAGAAATAGCAGCTATTGTAATGCAGTTCTGATAGGCCCTGCTGCTAGCTCGGCTCACCTTGGTGACCACTGGGGTTGCAGCAGTAAGGGGGTCTGGTTGAAAAGCTGGAGAGGGTGGTCTGTGGCACCCTATCACTACCAACCAAACTTGGCCGAGTCCCTCGTCAGGCAGGGAGGAACAATGAGAGAAAATATCTCCTTTATTCTTTTTTTTTTTTATGTCGGCTGCCTCCCAAAAAGGGGGAAAGTGCAATGGTAGTTAGAGTATTTTAAAAGATGACTCCTGCATTGAAGGAGACTAGATGAATCCTCCGTTTCTGTAGAGAGTTGATCATAAAAAGTACCTTGATTTTTAAAAAATGTCAAGTTATTATTATTAAAATTATTAGATTTTTTTAAAGTGCTTAGATCACAGGCTAAAATGCCACTTGCACAAACTGCGCAGCCTCTACAATGTTTACAACTCTTCCAGAAACCTCATATCACTGGCAGCCTTTTATATTGAATAGGGAACACTATTGTCACGGGATACTGTTAGTTAATTTTTTTTTCTTTTCTAAAGACCAACCATTTTCTTAATTAGAAATTCACGGAAATTTATCTTTTAGTTTTTAAAACTTCCAAACTTTTTAGTGTTTCCATGTATGAATATAATAGAAATAAAAAATTGAAGGATTTATGTAAGTTCATTAAACGAAGTTGTGATCAGAATATAGTGCATACCTAGTGGTAGTTATCCTGATGTGTGTTTACAAAAAGTCAATAAGATACTTGTACTGTAAAGTGAATCTAGAAGTGATAGTATTTGATGGTAAATATAAAAAAGCATTGTAAGCATCCTATGAAGTACCTAACATTTAATTTCAGATATTTTGTAGTTAAGAGACAGTAGATAACCTTGAGAGCCAGGCCATGTGACAATATTGATTGTTGTAAATTTTTAGATCTGTTTTGGTGAAGAAGGTTGAAAAAAAAACGGAGTATCCTGTATAAACAAAGAAAGGTTTCAATTAAATGATTTTGACGAAGGAAAAATCTATTTCTGGGGAGAGACCTTGATCTTCTCCTTCATAATTAATCCCCTCACCTCTTTCAGGCTGATGATGACTCTTCGGGCTGCAAGAGCTGCTCTCCGTCCTTGGGTGTCAGGCTTTGGAAGGAATGCTCCGTCTGGCGCACCCTATCTCCTCGACGAAGACATGGCCTCTCGTCTGTTCCCGGGCTCTACCACTGCAGCAGTTCCGCCGGAGACAGCGGCCCCATTAATTGAGGTGGTTAGAGCAACCATCCCAATGGAAGAGGAAGCTTTATTGGTGGGGGACGTGTCCTCTCTAGATTTGGACGTCGAACCCATGGACGAGCAGGTAGGTGGTGCTGAGTTGGTGGATCCCCTTTTATCTCTAACTCCTTCCTCTACCTCTTCCTTCCTCGGCTTTGATAAGCCTACGGCTTCTCCTCGGGATTCCTCTGTCCCTGTACGACCCAAGGTAAAGCCACTACATACCTTTAAGCCTTCAGCTTTGCCAGGAAATCTCCTATGGTTTTCAAACGCCACTATCTAAAGAACTTACAGGCCCTTAAATACCCAACGGTTGCAGCTGGGAGTCTTATCTCTCCCCATTAATCTCTTGTTCTTCCTTTCTTCCATCTCTTCTCTTCTCCCTCCTACCTGCCACTCACACCACGTCGCCACTCTCCTGGGTGGTTCGTTAGCCTTAAGATTATTACCATGTTTAATTCCTATGGTTTAACTGTTATTGTATTTACCGTTACTTTAATGTTTGGATATTCTTAGACATGTAAGATTTGATGCTTTTTGCATTTGGACACTCGGATGATTCCTTGTCTTCATATTTATTTAGCCTTACGTTCACTATGTCCTTTGGCTAGTTTGTAATTTTATGTTTACTTACATTATTATATTATATTATTTTGTTACATGGTGTTTGTATTCTCCTCTTTATGTTATTACTTTATTGGGCTTGGAAGGCATTCTGTGGTACATTTTCACCGGGCGTCACAGGTCGACCCAGAAAAGGGATTTTGACGAAGGAAAAATCTATTTCTGGGGAGAGACCTGTGACGCCCGGTGAAACCCTTCCCTGTTATTTTGTATGTTCCCACCCTTTCCTTTCCAAGCCATGTGTTCGTGCAGAAGGATGTCCTAGAGGGCGCTCGTGTTAGGCGTCGGTGACGTGATTCAAGTGTGGTATCTAGGGCCTTTGTTATGGCCCTTCCCTTTGATGAAGGAATTATATAAATGGAAGACAGCCTGTGAATAGTGGCTTTCACACGCCCCTGCTTTATACACGACACCCACAAAGTGCTCGCGAGAGGGTAGTAACCTCTGCATTCCATGCTTTTATCTTTCTCTGGTATATTTGGAAGGTTTATATCAGAAAAGTGTAAAGAATCTTGAGACTCTGGTCAGTGATTAAGATCAACTAAGAGTCTAGATAACATTAAATATGTGTGCATAGAATGGTTCCATAATTGAGAGCTAGAGTTCCATATTAATATATTAATACAAAATAAGAATAAACTAATGTACACTGCGGAACCACGGACGAGCCGAGGATGCAGTGATAGGTCCGTAACCAAGTAATATGTAACTATAAGCAGCAACGGAAAGTTAATGTTAACCTCAATGCTGATCGTCTGGGTGATCTCCGGTGAAGCCGGAGGTCCGGTGAAAAGGTCCGGAATAATTAAATTGTGATTAATAATGAAAAGTTCGTGTGGATATGGCCGAAGCCGGAGTCCGAGTGCAAGGGATCACCAGGGGGATGAGGCCCTGCCAGAGGGTTGCACTCCAAATAATATCTGACTAGGTTCCAAACTCAATGAGTACCCCTTATGGCGGAGTAGAACTCAAGGCGGAGAGGATGAACGTTCAGATCCTACTCCCAAGGTGGAGCGGGGAGAGGACGGAACTACGAGGGGAACGGGTGGCGGCATAAAGCTGGCCCAAAATAATGACTCACACACGAACGGGACCTATTAATAACGCTAGCTATATTAACAGTAACCACATAATAAAATAAAACGTAAATATCATAAACCCGTAGAGGGAGAGGGGGGAGGGATAACCCGTGAGCGTATAAAACGGAAAACGGGAAATCCACTTCTCCTACTCGAGGTTAAGAAAGAAAACGAGAGAAAGGGTAACTCGTGACTGTAGCAACAGAAAACGAGAACTCCATGCTCACGCTCTCGTGGTTACACTATAAAGAACCAAAAGCACACTATAATATGATATAAGTATAACAATAAAATTGTAATGTCAGTCAAGATTAAGAACGAAGAATAACGACTGCGTAACAAAATAAATATAAAGATATAGTCTATAAACGAACGCGGGTACTAAACTATAATAAAGCCACGGACGCTATTCTTCATTCGTCCAGATTGGACTTGCTAGCAAAAAATACCATAGTAAAACAATAATAATAATAATGATAATAATAATGGTTCAAGAGGCGTAAGTGACTTAACCAAGAACCTAGATGACAGAGTACCAAATGGGCAAGATTAACGTGAAATTCCAGCGAGGCAAATCAAAACAACAATGGCCGCCGACGCCGCGGAAGGCCAAGCCGGTCTATAATTAAAAACACACTACTGGAAAGAGAACAACTGCCCGGTACTGTAAAAAGCTGTCAAAACAAACTATGGTACTTAACATTGGTAAAGGTGAAGTAGTAGCTTCAGTCATGATAAATTAAATCCAGAAACGGGAAAAACACCAAGAGCACAAAAAATTACGACCAAGCGAGCAAGTCCAAAACAGAAGGATGTCCTAGAGGGCATTCGTGTTAGGCGTCGGTGGCGTGGTTCAAGTGTGGTATCTAGGGCCTATGTTACGGCCCTTCCCTTTGATGAAGGAATTATCTAAATGGAAGACAGCCTGTGAATAGTGGCTTTCACACGCCCCTGCTTTATGCACGACACCCACAAGGTGCTCGCGCGAGGGTAGTAACCTCTGCATTCCATGCTTTTATCTTTCTCTGGTATATTTGGAAGGTTTATATCAGAAAAGTGTAAAGAAGGACCCTTTTCACCAGGCATCACAGGTTGACCCAGAAATTAGGTTTTAAGGATGACAAGATAAAATATTGGTAAAATTAGTAGATATAAGTATTTATTTTTCAAAGTCTATTTTCTATAATAATCTGAGAATGCTTGATTTTGTTTCATACGTGAATGCAAACCATTGAATTCAGCGAACCTGGTATTACTCTATTGGGAGCATGAACAGGTAAGATGTTGCTCCCATAGGGGTGCGTGATCGCCAACAGATGCACGATCACAAGTATGTGTGGTGCCGCTTCCCTAGATGGGTGCAACCGCGAAGAGCTTTCTTCGGAGACGGCCATTTCAACTTGGTGCTTGTAGTTGCTGGTGGGTGGAGGGTAAGTTCCGCCTACTCACCAGGTAGATGAACCCTCATTTGGAGTTTGGCCACAGCTCAGTGCAAATGTGCTACTCTGCTGTCTCTTAATCTAGCTATTTAAATCTTTTGCTTTTTCCTTTAGATTGAATATATATGCTGGGAGATAGTAATTGTTCCTACTTAGATATAAACCCTTGTTAATTACAAGGGGCTTACTCCTAAATCATTTTGCTTCAACCAGAAAGAAAGAATTATCGGGACGCTGGTAACATAGTATGGTTATCACCGTGGGGCAGTTCACCTGTCTCAGAGAGGCACTCTTCGCCTGGTCGACACACTAAATAGACATATACTGCGATCACTCTCCACGCTGTGTTGTAGTGCCTAACCTATGTGCCTTTCCTTTCCTTTCCTTGTTTGCTTGTGAATTATGAATAGTGGTCAAGGTAGCATGCGTACGTGTCTCAGTCTTGAAGGGTGTCCTTTATAAGCCAGGGCAAGGTGGGTCCCTATCCTTTGTGTCTGAGTTACCATGGTAAGCAGTGCTCTTTTTCTTCACCTCGTGATTTTTGCAGGGAGTAGCTGCCCTCCTAGTGGGAGAATATGGTGCTTGTTGTAAGAGGAAAACCAAGAGAGATCAGTCTCCTCCTGCTTCTTCCTTTCATGAGAGCAATAAGCAAAAACCTATTACACAAAAAAAAAAAATGGTCATCACCTAAAAACTAATAACTTCCAAAATTTTGTTTAGATCGACACAAAACTTTAGCTACATTAGGTCAAGCCTGTGTAGCAGACATCTCCAAAGTTTCAAGTCTGTACAACAAAAACTCTTTGTTTCACTGGCTCTCCAAAATGTGCTCCAAATGAGCTCCCCTGCGCTGCAGGCACATTTGGATCCGGCGGGCAAAGTTCTCGATGACCCTCCCGCATTGCTCCCTTGGGATCACTCTTATTGCTGCTGTGATTGCTGCCTTCAGGTCAGTGATAGTCTGGGGGTTGTTTCCATATACCCTGTCTTTAAGGTATCCCCAGATATAAAAATCTGGGGGTTTCAGGTCCGGTGAATGCAGCGACCACTCCGGGTCACACCTGCGGCTGATCAGTCGGTCAGGGAAACGGTGCTGTAGCAATGCCAATGATTCGTTTGAAGTGTGAAGGGTGGCACCATCCTGCTGGAACCACTGGAGGACCCTGACGACCCTGATGACTCCTCTCCGTCGACCAAGTGCTGTCCAGAACTTGCCAAGCACCTGGACAAATCGCTCGGTGTTGATTGTCACAGACCGCTCGTTGTCATCCTCGAACCAGAGTGGGCCAATGATGCTATGTTTGGAGATGGCGACCCAGGCAGTGCACTTCACCGAGTGTGATGGCCTTTGCAGACAGTGCTCAGGGGGTGTGCTACCCCAGAAGATATTGTTCTTCGAGTTCACGTGACCTGACAACAGAAAATGTGCCTCGTCCGAAAACCAGACATTGTCAAGGAAGTCTGGCACAGCGTCAATCTTGTCGCAAAACCACTGGCACACGATCACTCGCTTTCTCATGTCGTCAGGTGTAAGCTTGTGTTTAATCTGTGTCCTGTAAGGATACAGGTGGAGATCTGCGTTCAAAATTCTCCGCACGGACTCCCGATTGATTCCAAGCTCCTGACTTCGCCGTCGCACAGACTTGCTTGGGCTGCGGACAACAGAGTCTCTACTGCAGCAATGTTGTGTGGTGTCCTTGATGATTTCAGTTGTCCAGAGTGTGATTGTCTGTTAGTGTTTTTACAATTGAGGTTATGCACAGTCCCATGGGTTCTGAACTTGTTGACCCATCTGTAGATCATTGAGTGGACAGGAAGTTCTTGACATCTGAACCGTTCTTTGAATTGCAATTGAGTTGCGTGGATAGGCTTCAGCCGAAAATATGCCTCAACTATAAATGTCTTTTCCTCAGTAGTCCATGGCATCTCAAAGGTTGAATTTTGTAGACTCATAGAACATTAATTTTTCTAGATAAATCTGAAATATAATAGGAATTGATTATTTATTTCAAAGGTTATTCAAGTTTAGGTGATGACTGTTTTTTTTTTTTGTCACCCTGTACAATGCACGATATCTCCCAATCAGATCCTTTTTTGTCAGTTTCCCGAAACTCCGGTAACTAAGGATGGCGGTCGTCCTCGCCATGATATTGACTTCATTGATATTTTATCACCTTTGGATCATAGTGAGCCTGATCTAACCCACAATGATAGTAATCTCTTGGCCTCGGTTCTAGTACACCCATTGTGAGATACAGGACAAGCGTCTTTGGTACCAGAAAAGGTGAGTGATAACAGATCTCCCTTTGCCTGGACGAGTGTGTTGAGTGGAGAAAAAGGGTTTTTTTATTCCAGATATGGACCAGGGAGATTTTTCTAATATACAGGTATCTCCCGTCAAAGTTTTGAAATTGTCTCCTCGTTCACTACCTGGAACCCCTAGGCACGAGGCATAATGCTACTGCTCTCCAAACAGAGGCTGCTCTCTTACAGGGCTTGTATTAATTACCCATTCGCCTGCCTAACAAATCTTGCCTTCCTCTTACACCGAGAGGACCCAGTTAAAATTTCTCTCCACTTATGGGATCTATAGAATCCTCTAAGAAACCAACCCTTTCCTTTTCAGGGAGAAATCGAACGTCCACTGTCACGTCCCCAGATTCTGATTTACAGGTTTGACTGTGCAACCGAAGCACGGACAATGATGTTGCTTTAAAAGAGGTACAGAAACCCTGGGTTATTAAGGTTTATATGCGCATCTCAGCTGAACATACGTCCTCTCTGACTCACCACCTGAATGTGCTGCTACTTCTCATGTTGTTACTATCTCGGGGATCTCAGCTCACACAGAGCCAAGTAACTGCGGTGTAACTTTATCCATTTCTAACAAATTAGCAGTTACAAAACTTATTTGTAGGTCTGTGAAGACAACTCATAAACAGGATTTTTATCAATTTCAGAATGTTGAAAGAAAAAACGTAGTGGAACTATACTCTCCATTTCCTAGATGGGCTATGCTTTCAACCTCAAAAGATCAACCCCTTCATAAGAAATGGAGATCAAACTCCTCCCTATTACAGTATTCTGCTGCTAGACATAGGCATTCCTGATGGGACACCTTCACGGAGATGCAACTCTGATAAAGAGTCTTAAGTCCTTAGTGAAATTTTGATAGACTTTGACGAGTAAAGATCACGGCTCTCCATGTTTTGTTTCAGGTTTTTCAGCTCATCGCTTGCACTCGAGACAGTAACGCTAGGATGTTCGAACAACGCGAAAAATTTCAGACCTATTCCCAAACCAAAACCTAGCCCTGTAGTGCCTAGACAAGAATCTAGACTGTCTACATCGACTCCAATCGTCATAGACATCTCCTGAACTAACCCTTCAGGTTACCACAGATATTGCTGTGTTAACTCCATTGGAAGTCCTGGCTTCCAGTATGGAAGTTCATATTTCATGAAGGTCATGAACCTTTTCAGTTGCCTTAATGGTCTTACTGACCCTCCTCATACCCAAGTGACCAGCAGGTGAACCACGATCGACGGAGTATGAGTTTTAAAATAGTCACCACAGATTTGATGTGTGTCTGTCTGCCCAAGTCGACAGACACACGTCAAATCTTTTCTCACCTTATACACTTCTGAGTCTTCATCCTCCTTTATTAGGTTTTCTTCCCATGCACTCTTCAGCCATTCATCTTCACTGGTCTTATGGTACTATCCTAGTGCTCTACTTTCAATGTTGACACAATCTTCCGTACTGGCAAGTCCTTTTCATCCTTCACTGCATGGTATGTAGAGCCTGTCAATATTCGCTCTTGGGTGCGGTGCTTGGTGCATGTTCATTATCTTTCTAGTTTTTCTATCTGTTGCATAGCTCCGACTTCTTCCGTTCCACTATTCCTGCACTGTACCTGATAACTGTTGGCACTGCCCAGGTGTTTATAGCCTTACCATATTTCCAGAGTTGAGCTTTGACTTCATTATAGCTTTGATTCTATGTCTTTGATGACATTCCATCTGGCAGCTTTATCCGTTCAATCTATGTCACTTTTCCTCTTTGTTAACTTGGGCAGACTTTTCTATTCCAAACTCCATCTTGATGTCTCCTGATACTATTCTTACTGTCTGGATTAGCAGGTCTATTTCCTCATCATCTTTTCCGAAGAGCTTTATGTCATCTATGAACATCAAGTGGTTTATTCTGCTGCCTCCTGTCTTCAGTTGTTATCCAACTCCAGTCTTTTCCCGCACTTTGCCATGGGGATCATAGTCACTGCGAACAGTAGTGGTGATAGTGAGTCCCTTTTGAAGGCTCCTCTCCGAATATTAACCTCTGCAAGCCATATTCCAGAATATGTAAGCATAGTTTTCCAGTTTTGCATTGTATTCTTGAGGAAGTTGATAGTGTTATCCTTTGCATCATATATCTTAAAGCAAGGCACTTCCCCCAATTTTAGGGGGTAACCGACATCAACAAATGAAACAAAACAAAAAGGTGACCTCTACTCTCTACGTTCCTCCCAGACTGACAAGGGACTCAACCAAGTTCAGCTGGTACTGCTAGGGTCCCACAGCCCACCCTCCCCTGTTAAGCTTCATCTGTGGTGGATAACGGGGGAGGGTGAGCTGTGGCACCCTAGCAGTACCAGCTGAACTTGGTTGAGTCCCTTGTCAGTCTGGGAGGAACGTAGAGAGTAGAGGTCCCCTTTTTGTTTTGTTTCATTTGTTGATGTCGGCTACCCGCCAAAATTGGGGGAAGTGCCTTGGTATATGTATGTATGTATGTATCTTAAAGCATTCTATCAGTCATGAATGTGGTATCATGTCGAATGCTTTCTTGCAGTCTATCCATGCCAAACTCGGCTCAGGTTGCTCTTCCTTCTCTTGCTATTCTTCATTACTATTTTGTCTATTAGCAGGTGGTCTTTTACACTTCTGCATTTCCCTCTGCATCCTTTTTGCTGGCTGGGAAGGGTGTTTGTTTCCTCCAGGTAGATCTTCAGCCTTTCACTGACGATGCTTGTTAGCAGCTTCCACATTATTGGTAGGCAGGTCTTTGGGCTATAGTTGCTTTTTATGTTACCTTTATTTTTGTTTTTTTGAATTAGACAAGTCCTTCGTGTGGTCATCCATTCAGGTATTTGGTGATTTCGAATACAGCGTTGGAGTTGTTTTGTCATTCTTGTATGTAAGGCTTTGAAGTTTTTAAGCCAGTAACCATGAACTTCATCAGGGCCTTGGGGTCTCCAGTTTGGAGTTTTCTTCAGCTGGTTCCTTATTATTAATATTATTATTATTATTATTATTATTATTATTATTATTATTACTAGCTAAGCTACAACCTTAGTTGGGAAAGCCGGATGATATAATCCCAAGGGTTCCAACAGGGAAAAATAGCCCAGAGAGGAAAGGAAATAAACTGAGAAGTAATGAACAATTTGAAATAATATCTTGACAATAACAACATTAAAATAGATCTTTCATATATACACTAGACTATAAAAAAGTGACTTATGTCATCCTGTTTAACAGGAAAACATTCGCTGCTAGTTTGAACTATTAAAGTTCCTCCGATTCAACTACGTGATTACGAAAATTATTCTACAACTTGGTCATTGGTGCAATATAACTTCTAGAAAATGTGTAACTTTTTATCATGTCATTGGTTATTTTCAACATAACTGGATGTGTGAATGGAATGAATGAGTCTTCCCTCTCCCCCCCTATCTGATCTCTCAACTGGGAGTACCAAGAATGAAGAGACCCTTATTTAGGTAAGAATTTCCTTGTGACATTTGTTTGTAAGTTAGAACAATTCTGCAATACAACGCCTTTTTGTTCTAACCTTGTCGAGCCATCTTATAATTTATTGTGCTAAACAGACACCTGTCAGACTACAGAGACTTCCTCCCACCTAAGGAAGACCCTTTTAAATGATGGAGATTTGTATCTGCGTCGGAACAAACTGCAAGTTTTTTAAACAAGTTGCATTTTTTTCTGGTCCCTTTCTTTCACTGGCTCTTTTGGAACATTTTGTAAAAGTGTAGGGTTATCTCTTCTTCTAGTTCTATAATCTCTCTTGGATGAATGTCATCTGGACATGGTGCCTTAGACTTATCAAATCCCTTTATTTTCTTTTTAACATCTATTGTAAAAATGATTCTGTTTAGTGGTTGTGGCCCTAGCTCTTTCAGGGAGGGTCTTTTATTCTTCCCTAGTGAGTATGCTAGTGAAACATGCATTCGTAGGTTCAGCTTTTTACAAATCATTTAAAAGATTATTCTCTGAATCTCTTAATGAGCTAATTTTATTTTTAATTGGTTTTCTACTGTTTACATATGCAAACAATTCCTTTTTTCTTTATTAATCTTGGCATTTCTTAACAAGTTTACATTTCTGCTTACCCTTTTGTGTTCGGCTATTGCTCAAATTGAGGGCTGTGGACCCATTGATTTATGTTTCCTGTCTCTTATTGCATTGGCTATTTCTCTGTTGAACCATTTGGGCTGTGGAGTTCGATTTACTAAAATTTTTATATGTGGTATACATTTAGCCCTATTTTCTACAAAGGAGTCCCATTGCATATCTATCTTCATTTTTCATTGTATTCTAAATTCTTGGCATATTCCTTCAGTTGCATCCAGCTATTTTGTCTTTAGTCTAGTTTTCTTGTCCTTCAGTTGCATCCAGCTATTTTGTCTTTAGTCGAGTTTCCTTGTCCTTCAGTTGCATCCAGCTACTTTGTCTTTAGTCTAGTTTCCTTGTCCTTCAGTTGCATCCAGCTACTTTGTCTTTAGTCTAGTTTCCTTGTCCTTCAGTTGCATCCAGCTACTTTGTCTTTAGTCTAGTTTCCTTGTCCTTCAGTTGCATCCAGCTACTTTGTCTTTAGTCTAGTTTCCTTGTCCTTCAGTTGCATCCAGCTACTTTGTCTTTAGTCTAGTTTCCTTGTCCTTCAGTTGCATCCAGCTACTTTGTCTTTAGTCTAGTTTTCTTGTCCTTCAGTTGCATCCAGCTACTTTGTCTTTAGTCTAGTTTCCTTGTCCTTCAGTTGCATCCAGCTACTTTGTCTTTAGTCTAGTTTTCTTGTCCTTCAGTTGCATCCAGTTACTTTGTCTTTAGTCTAGTTTCCTTGTCCTTCAGTTGCATCCAGCTACTTTGTCTTTAGTCTAGTTTTCTTGTCCTTCAGTTGCATCCAGCTACTTTGTCTTTAGTCTAGTTTCCTTGTCCTTCAGTTGCATCCAGCTACTTTGTCTTTAGTCTAGTTTCCTTGTCCTTCAGTTGCATCCAGCTACTTTGTCTTTAGTCTAGTTTCCTTGTCCTTCAGTTGTATCCAGCTACTTTGTCTTTAGTCTAGTTTTCTTGTCCTTCAGTTGCATCCAGCTACTTTGTCTTTAGTCTAGTTTCCTTGTCCTTCAGTTGCATCCAGCTACTTTGTCTTTAGTCTAGTTTTCTTGTCCTTCAGTTGCATCCAGCTACTTTGTCTTTAGTCTAGTTTTCTTGTCCTTCAGTTGCATCCAGCTATTTTGTCTTTAGTCTAGTTTCTTTGTCCTTCAGTTGCATCCTGCTACTTTGTCTTTAGTCTAGTTTTCTTGTCCTTCAGTTGCATCCAGCTACTTTGTCTTTAGTCTAGTTTCCTTATAATTTTATTTTCTTATAGATGAGTATTTTTTCTGAAATCTAACTATTCCATTGGTCACTTTTGTCAATATTTTTGCCTACGGAAACATTGGATATTAAATTTTTTCTGTTATTACCACTAAATCTAGTATGTATGTTGTTTCCCCTAGTTTATTAACCCACTGAGGGAGGAATTCATTGCTGACAAATTCTAGTAGCCTGTATTTCTCTTGTGTATGATGTAGAATTCATGGTGTCCCAGTTTACTGCTGCATTGAAGTCTCCATTTAGTTCTCTATACAGCTTTCTTTTATGATTGATGTGGTGGTCTGCATATTACTAGTACGGACATTGAATCTCAGGAGAATTCTTATAATAATTGTATTGGTCTTGCTCCTAGCCTTTTCTAGCTGTTTAACCAAAGGTTCTGTTGTGCCGCGGTATCCTTTCTTAGGTTGGCCAGGGCATCACCCACCTGTTGAGATGCTACCGCTAGAGTTATAGAATCCTTTGACTGGCGCACAGTACATGTACTACATTGGATCCCTTTCGCTGATTACGGCTCAGATTTCCCTTGCTTACACATACACTGAATAGTCTGGCTTATTCTTTCCACACGCTCCTGTCCTCACACCTGACAGCACTTGAGATTACCAAACATTTCTTCTTTGCCCAAGGGGTTAACTACTCCACTTTAATTATTCAGTGGCTACTTTCCTCTTGGTAAGGGTAGAAGAGACAGGGCAGCTCTTCTAGAAGGACACTTCAAAACCATTGCCCTCCAGTATTGATAGTGTCATAGGCTCTGTACCATGGTCTTCCACTGTCTTGGGGTAGAGTTCTCTTACTTCAGGGTACACTTGGGCTTACTATTGTATCTTACTTCTCTTCCTCCTTTTTTTCTGAAGTTTTTATAGTTTATATATGAAAGATTTATTCTAATGTTGTTAATGTTCTTTAAATATTTCATTTTAATTGTTCATTACTTCTCTTGTAATTAATGTATTTCTTTTCATCATAAGGCTATTTTTCCCTATAGCATCCTGCTTTTCCAACTAGGGTTGTAGCTTGGCTAGTAATAGTAATAATAAAAATAATAACAGATTGTTTCTAGTTGCCTGAACAATGATAGTTGTCTTGTTGTTCTCCACTATAGTTATGCCAACTATTTTTATTTTCTGTGTGTTGGCATCCGGATTGGACCTGACCTGACCTTCTTTTTGAGGCCAAAGTGCTCCCCTTGGTCCCTTTCCATAGAGTCTCCGACTAGCACAGTCTCATCTTCCCCTTCCTCTGCTAGGAGGGAGAATCTGTTTCTGGTAGCAGTTACATTTTTAGGCTGTTGTTTCTGCTTGCCCTTTGCTACCCTTCCTCTAGTGGGTTTCATGAACTCTGTTTTGTTGATAATTATATCCTCATTAAGTTCTCTGTCCTTGATTTTACCTTATCTTGTATCTCTTGGATACTGATCCCATTTTCTACTACATCTATGATTTTGTTTCCTATTTCCAACTGTTGGAACTTGGACATAATCTCTTATCATTTGTTTTCTTAGTTCATGGTTTTCATTTTTCTGTTTCCTGTTCCTGCTGGCAGAACAGGCATACATTCCTACGGGACAGGTTTGCAGTGCATCCTTCTTTGAATTTGACGCACCATTTGTTTATCTGTCACTTTGAACATCTATGCTTTAACTTCCATTTCTCACTCATTTTTAGTTTCTTAATGCTATTGTCTAATATTTAACTATGCGGAGATCTTTACTAGTTACTTCTTTACTTGTTTTGTGAACCCTTAGTATAAAAAAGGGAGGTGGGTGATATTTACCCATCTGATGCCCCCATCTGGTTAGTCCCAGATAACTTTCCATCTTTGCTGTCCCCAACCTCCCAAAAGTGCTGCTATACCAATAGCTAAGTCTCCTCGATGTTGGGCTGTCCCTAACATGCTGCAGCTCCCAACTTAGCAGCACAAGGCAAAAGCCTGGTTTCTTGCCAGGATTGACAGCAGAAGGCTATTGATTACTGGTATTTCTGTACATCCAAGAACAGCCATACTCTTAGGTATGAGTTGCATTCATTAAAGATTTCCCCTGAGCCACTTACAGCACACATAGACAGACAAAACCTGGAACAGTTATTAGTCTTTCTCTTCATAGGCACCATCCAGGTTTATGCATTTTTCCCATTTTTGGGGACCTTGTTTGTAAAAGTCAGTGGGTTGAGCCTCAAAGCATTACTTTACCATGGAAATCAGTGTCTCACCATCTGGAAAACATGCTCTTCTCTCTGGGCGATATGCGAGTTGTGGACTGGAACATTGTCTTGCAGTGTCTCACCATCTGGAAAACCTGCTCTTCTCTCTGGGCGATATGTGAGTTGTGGAACTTGTGGACTGGAACATTGTCTTAGAGAAGTTTGACTCCTCTGGTCAGTATGCCACACCTTTTGAGTTTGTTAGATTCTTGCAATTTATGCAGTAGTGAAGCATAGGAAGTCCCAGTAATTGTGATACACTTGGCCAGGAAATCCGTCATCCCTATTCCGTGCTGGTCCCAAAAGACGGTAAGCATGACCTTTCTTGCAGAGGGTTACACTCTGACTCACCACCCTTAAAGAAGACAAAAGTGCTTCCACTGCATAGGCTGGGCTTTAGTCTCAGGATTATAGTGGTGGGCCCATGTTTCATTCCGTGTGATAAGTCTGTCAAAAAAGGCTTCCTGGTTTTGTTGACACATGTCCAAAAGAGCCGTTGAGCAATCATCCACTCGTTCCTGCTTCTGAAAAGGAGTAAGGAGCCTTGGAATCCACTTTGCAGACATCTTATGCATGTGCAAATGATCCTGAATGATTTTTCCCACAGACCCTACACTTATCTCTACAATTTGGGCTAACTGACGAACAGTTTTATGGCGGTCTTCCAAAATGGCAGCCTCTAATTGATGGATGGTCTCTTCATCAATGGCAGAATTAGGGTGTCCAGGAACGGGTGCTGTTTTGACAGATGTTCGGCCACACTTGAACTGACGATGTCAGTGTTTTGCAACATGATGTGATGGGGCAGCATCTCCATAAGTTTGTTTCATTTCATTGAAGGTCTGTTTCTGGGTGCGACCTTTCAAATATAGAAACCTGATCACTGCTTGGTACTCGATTGGGTCCATAGTCACGCCTTACTTCAATCTAACACCTATAAGACACGAAGCAATGTTAGTTCAGTGCTGCAAATTATCATATGACCTTTACACTAATGTACAGTGGGTTAGGGGAAATTCTTAATGAATTCTTGGATGCTTGAAAGAACTCTAGTTGAAGTTCATAAGGAAAGAATAAAAATTTAAAGTATATTTCTCTAGTATTATGGGTTACCATAACAATGGTGATGTCATTTCTCAGGAGGAGAAGAATTTCCAACTTGAAATGGATAACCAATATTGGCCTAATTGGGAATGAAGGCATAAATCTATATAAATTTTGAGAAATTTTAAGAGTATCCCAGATTTGTAATCTGGTAAGTAGATAAATATTTGTAAGGGTAACTCTGGAAACTTATCAATAATGACTGCTGTAAGATACAGCTGATACACAATATCATGTATCCATCTATCCCAGCTGGCGATGAAGTAATGAGTGACTTCATTATACAATAGGTGAGTAGGCCTACCCAAATTTACAGTATTATTTGCAAACCTTTCTATTTCACTGAAAATGGTTATTTTTCATTGTAGCCTAATCAACTGTGTTTTTGGGAACATACTTTTTTCTATTCAGGGTATATCAATCTATTCTGTTAAGTATGGTAAAATAAACTGTGACAAAATATAATTATTTAATTTCTATAAGAAAGGGTAGTTTTTTTTCTAGGTTACATTACCCTGTAATACACTGCAATAATACCAAATTTATTCATGAATATTTGGTTAAGTTATTCTTCTTATTGTTATTTTCCGTTAAGTTTTGATGAAATATATATATATATATATATATATATATATATATATATATATATATATATATATATATATATATATATATATATATATATAAGATTATGTTTTTAATCTGTAGTTAATAAAATTTCTGGTTAATAAGATATAAACATAACAGTATGTGGTTTTACGGCAATGACAATTTAATTTACTTCCCCTTCAAAACTGTTTTCTTTGATTGAAAAATTAGGATACGTTTTCTATTACTCGAAAGCGTAGACTATTGTATATATAGTTGGAAAAGCAGGATGCTATAAGCCCAAGGGTTTCAACAAGGAAAAATATGCTGATGCATTTCTTATTTCTCAGTGAATCTAGCTTAATAAATATCGTAAAATTATATAAATTATGAAAGTTGATGTTTCCTTCGGTAATAACTCATAAAAATTTGCTAAAATACTTTCATAAATGTAGATTGAAAAATCAGCTAGGTATGTCTGTTGAACATAGTCCCCATTTTCTTTGTCTGAATGACTTAAATATATCTAATAGTTGGTTTTTTTTTTTAAGCAAATATCGACAATATAAAACATTTTCATTATAGACTTCACTTGCATATTTATATTAGATATTAAATTTTGTTAATACAAATGTCTTTTGAAAGACTTTTATAGCCCAAATGGTCTATCGTGGGATTAAATGTTTAATTGTAAACATACAAGAATAACGAGAGAAACGCAGAGTATGGTGGAGGTCCCTGATTGGCTGAAGTAGATTTTCCACGAAGGGCCCTACTTTGGGAGAATTTGCTCAAAAATCGGGATATTTCTACGGTTTAGGGCATAAAACTGAGAATTTTTGGAGAGATGTAATATTAGCATTCTTAAATCTTCAATCTTCTTCATGATATAACACCAATTCTCTATACGGGTAGATATTCAATAATTTAGATTCGGTTTGGTTTCAATTTATATATATATATATATATATATATATATATATATATATATATATATATATATATATATATATATATATATACCGGGTATATATAAACAATGAAAACATTATTTCCTTTCTGTAAATGGTTTGATTTTTTGTTGAGCTTCGCTTGTTATGCCAATATAATTATGATTTTGTGTATATATATATATATATATATATATATATATATATATATATATATATATATATATATATATATATATATATATATATGTATGTATGTATATATATATATATATATATCTTTTAGAGAACACATTTCATCAAAACACAATTAGGGCCAAAGTTTTTACGGGCTGGACTGCTTTGGCACAAGAGCCCGTGCCCTGCACTGAAATCTGCCTTCCTGCCTGACAGGACCAAAGTTCTGAATATTCTAAAAAGCTAAATCTTTTATGTTTGTGGTATCATAAATTAATTTATCTAAATGCATGGTGTATTAGTTATGGAAGATGTAACAGCATGTGAAATAACTATGAGTAAATTTTGTTAA
>NC_090768.1:27180586-27200586 GCF_036898095.1 Palaemon carinicauda | reverse complement strand
TAGGAAATTAATTCTAAATGCAAATACTGAAATTTATTTGAAACTATAACTTCCGAGAAAATTGTAAATATGACAATTTTATAACACCCTTCCTCCCCTGCAGTTAACCAGAACAACCAAGCTTCTGTCAGAGGCCAATAGATGGAGTTGGAAACTTGTTTATAGTTATAATTATCGGGAATTTTGTTAGGAGGAATACCAAAAAGTGACCACGTGGCCAACTAGATATATGAATGCAATATATCATATGACAAATATCTACTCTAATCTGAATGCAAAACTATCTATCAAATATTACATTTAGTATATAGGAATTATTATAGTATTTGGTAATGGTAAGTTAAGATATGCAATGAGATTATTGTTATTATGTTGAACAACAATGATTCTTATCATTATCAGGTATTTTTATAATTATAAGAATGAGACCAGGAGTTTGTCTTCCTTATATCTTGAATTCAACGAATGGAAATTTCGTAATCTTTGTACTAATGTAAAATATTGTCAGTCAGTTGTGGAATATTCAAATGTTTATATTTTTCAACCATAATTTATGCATTTCTATATTAAATTGATTTACCCTTTCACGATGAAATATCAGAATTTCAATCTATGATGGTGATTGCATTCTGGAAAGCTGTAATAACAGAGAGAGAGAGAGAGAGAGAGAGAGAGAGAGAGAGAGAGAGAGAGAGAGAGAGAGAGAGAGAGATTGCAAAGATTTACTTCATATTACAACTTCAAGGTTCCCCCTAATTGTAAAGGGGGCCTGAATGGCATAACCGCTTGCAGACACTGACCTTATGCCCCAACCTAAAAAATCTTATATAGTTCACACTTAAAGCCACATATCCCACCTGGGAGTCATGTACTGATTTTAGGGTTCCACATGGAGAAATTGGAAGATCAGGAGATCACCTTTGGGTTCTTTTGGATTTTATAACAACTCCAAGAGCATATAAACTGAAAATACCTTCATCATATCATCAAATCTTATTTCACCAACATTGTGTCCACTGCATAGCGGCCTGATTATATTCGTAGAGGTTCAAATATGTACATATTGGCCCCTGTTCACACCCATGAAGTATGTGGTCCAATGTCTGGATGGTATGCCCACATGACTAATCGGGAGAGGGGCAAGTTCCCACTTATGAAATGTCAAATTTCAGTGAAACTGCTTTTATTTATTGAGATTTATATTTATTAAGAATCATCCTTGATGCTTCAGAACCCATATCAGCGATGGGTAGAAACTGGAAGTATTTCCTCATAATTCCCATCAACAGGAGCAAAATTTGGATTTCTGGGAAGAGAATTGAGTACGTCAACTTCGTCCCCTACACCGGCCTAGGATGAGATATTCAAACTTGGACTCAACTGGCCCTTTATATCTCACTCAAGACCCATGGATAATAGGGTAGAGGATGAACTGTTGATCGAATTCATCCTCAGTCATCAAGAAAAAAAGCGCCCTCAGTACAAGATGCTCTCCAACCCATCTTGCTGGCTGAGGCCTTCATGGATCGTGGATGGCGCACCCGTGGTACTGCTTCCTGGGCCATTAGGATTGCTGCCAAGGAACTTAAAGATGACTCTAACATTACTGTAAGCAAACCCGACAAGATTGCAGCATTTTTTCTTATTGCCACGAGGAACTGTCATGAAAAGCTGGATACCATCTTGACTGACACCTCTAAATTCAAGCGACTTACTGCCAACCCTATACAGGACATCAAACAGGAGGCTAATCGGGCCATCAATGCCATCAACACCATTTCCAGTGCTATGCACTTCAAGCCTATTACAGGTGAATTTGGGCTGGGTAATGTTAAGACACATAGCTCCCTCCCCCCTATCATCAGCCAGTGCCCAGAGCCGACCTACCAACTGACCAAACGTCTTAACTCCCTTTTGATCCCCTATCTTCCCTACTGGTACAGCGTTGGCTCTTCAATGCACTTCCTGACAACCGTCAAAGGACATTTCAGAGAAAGTGTGATCAATTCTCTCGACGTGGAATCTCTATTCACGAACGTCCCTGTAAATGTGACCATTAAACTTATCCTGGACAGAGTCTATAGAGATGACTCGACCCCTCCACTCAACATCTCAAAGCTTGCCCTCCACACCCTACTGGAAATCTGTACGAAAAAGGCCCTCTCTTCCATCCACCATGGACATATGTACATTCAGAAGGATGATGTAGCAATAGGCTCCCCTCTGGACCTTCTTTTCCCAAACTTCTACAGGGGTGTCTTCAAAGAGCATGTTTTTGCACGAGTAGATCGAGCTAATTTATATATGGCCGCTACATCGATGACACCTTCGTAAAAGCCTCCTCTACCAAATGTATTGATGAAATTCGTAGGACCTTTGAGGAGTGCAGTTCTCTCAGATTCATGATGGAACATGAGCAACGGCTACCTTCCCTTCCTTGATGTCATGGTCATAACTGCTGATCATACTATTGATACAACCTTCTACTCTAAACCCATTGAAAGGTGATAGTCAATGCCCGACTAGATACAAAATCTCTACTATCTGTGCTCATATTCCCCGGGCCCTCTCCAACTGTTCTTCCTACACGGAGATCTACAAGAAACTGGTTAGGATTACCCAGGTCCTGGTTAACAGTGGCTAATCCAACAGGGAGGTCAATGGAGAGGTTATATGAGCTATGGAAAACTAATAAGAGATCAGGCCCAACAGTCTGAGCATACCTTCTGGTATTAACTTATACTACAAAGGGATCATGCACAGCCAGTATGAATAGGATGAGGTCTTGAGGGACATCATCAAGAACCATGTCATCTTAGTTCAAGAAGACATCAAGCTCATCATTTACTATGAGACCATGAAGACAAGATCCCTCATTATGAGAAACAACTGGGTCCCTTCTGTGCAGGACTTTCTGAAAAGGTCCAACATTGGTTTTTCCTATCAATGCCCAGTCTGTGGATGTCCTGGCCGTTATACTGGAATGACAATGATGTGGCTCTCCAAAAGATTGTCTTGCTACGTCCAAACAGAGAGTTGTCAAGATCCACTAATTCCTTGCTCAAAACAAGAACGTGGTACGAGAGGACATCATAAGGAATACAAAGATCATTGGCAATGCCCTGGATGGCAGGAGGCTTAGGATCCTGAAGGCACTGCTCATGCAACAAGAGAGACTTGAGCTGAACACGACCCAGGAGATGTCCCTCCTCCCCTACTGCCGAAGTAACCCCTCCAATCAACCTCATAACTTCGACGATGGCAACGCGGAAGAGCAGTCTGGCAGCTTGCCTGTGACTGAGACTCTTTTAACTAGCGCTTCAGCCAGTCAGCAAGCCGCTCTGGACTCCCCAGACTTGGAATCTAAGCGGCTAAACAGCTAGCCTGACTCCAAGCCCCACTCAAGCTGCGTGTTAACCATTCAGCGCACCGCTCTAGAAGCCCTGGCTGGGGCTATCCAAAATTACATATTTTTCTATGGATTTCCTATCCCCTACCAATGATTATTATAGTACAGTTACTGGGAGAATGCAGTACTTCATGACAAAAGAAGAAAAGTAGGAGTAACGGCAAAGCTCAACTGCAAAAGTTATGCTACTTATTATTATTATTATTATTATTATTATAATTATTATTGCTACTACTTCTACTGGCATACGCGACCCGTCAAAAATGACGACTAAATATTTAGAGACATATACACATAAGAACATGCATCTCCTCTCATCAGGGTATGACTACTTTCTCTCCCCATGACCCGAAGTTCGGGGAGAGCACAACGTGACCGATATATATATATATATATATATATATATATATATATATATATATATATATATATATATATATATATACTGTATATATATATATATATATATATATATATATATATATATATAATATATATATATATATATATATTGCCAGAAATTTACTCTCCATTATATAAGGGAGATTATTACTGTAAGTCGTCTTACAAACATTACAGAAACGAATGTGTGTTTTTCCTTAAGGATATTATTATTATTATTATTATTATTATTATTATTATTATTATTATTATTATTATCATTAGAAATGAAGTTACATAATTATGGTGCCCTTTTTATTCAATAGATTAAGGAAGCTTCTCATATTAATAAGATTATAGAAATAAATTAAATTTTAAGCAAATTCTGCATCTTGTTGTAACTTGGGGAAAACCTTGAGGGTATAATACGAACCAAGAGGTCCCATAGTTTGTACGACATTGACGAAAATGGTACGAATTAGCAGAAATTGTTGGACAGTATTATAGATATTATTTGAATATTTCTGTATTCGTACAGACCAAATATCCCCAACTTGAGAAATTCATATGCATATATTTATTAAGGCAACAAAAACGTTAGAACAGTAAACATTCAATGGAATGCATGGCTAAATATAACATTTCATCCACCAATTAATCGTAATATGAAATATGTTCTTATTTTGTCCCTTGTTTTGGTTGGTGACGTCATCACACCGCTGAAGTTCACTGGCCGTCTATCAATCAGGGCTACCAAAGTATGAAACCCCAAAAGACGTTTAATAACGAAAAATATTATATATCGAGTTATATTATCAAGCCCTAGTAACATATATAAATATATATATATTCTTTAGCAAATTTGGTATATGATTATAAAGGCTGTTTATTTTGTCTTTTTTTGTATACTACATCGTATTCAGTTGGTAGTTACCGTATTCGTGTTATCTATGATTTGCGAGTCCATTATTGGCTTAGGGGAAAATTAAAGTCCAGGTGACTTGAAAAGTCATTATCTTTATCATAAATGGCTAAATATAACTATGCAATAAATCAGTTCTCTAAAGAAACCCTTAATGCAAGTACCAAAATATATGTGATACTAGAACTCGTTAGAAATTGATAAAAATGACTATTGCCTAACATCCTTCCTCCCCTACAGTTTAACTAGCACAACTACGTTTCTCTCCAATGCCAATAGATGGAGTTAAAAACTTGTTTATAGTTTAAACAATCAGAAATTTTTTGTCAGGAAAAATAACAAAATCTAACCACGTAGTCTCCCAGATATAGAAAGATATATTAAGTCATATGACAAATGTCTACCATTGTCTGAATACAAATGCATCTATCAAATAAGAATTTCAGTAAACCATTTACTCTTTCTGAAAGATAAGGAAGTAGAATTTCATTTGCGTAAAAAAATAGTATATGCAATGTTATTATAAGTTTTTTTTAAGTTGAACAACAAGAATTCTTATAATTAACCAAGTGTTTCTTTACAATTTATCAGAATTAACGAATCGATATTTGATAATCTTGGTACCAATACAAAATATTATTAAATAATACGATATTCGACTATTTATGTTTTCCAACTGGCGTTATATTGTTTTGTTTTTACATTGTATTATTTCACCCTTTTAAAATGAAATTTCAGGATTATAATCCATGATAATGGCTGCATTCTAGCTCAAGCTTTATCAACAGTAGCAGAGAGAGAGAGAGAGAGAGAGAGAGAGAGAGAGAGAGAGAGAGAGAGAGCATGCAAGTTTAACTTCATACTGTAATTCCAGTATGATTTTAGTTTTTGATTTGATTTTGTACTCAAATTATTGTTCGAGCTATTTTTTCTCATTAATTGTAACGTTTTGGTTTTAAATTGATAATAATAATAATAATAATAATAATAATAATAATAATAATAATAATAATAATAATAATAATAATAATAATTTTGCTGGAGTTTATTTGAGTTTTGTTTGCTAAAAAAAAAGTTGTCTCGTCTTAAACATTAGTTTTCCTTGCATGGAGTACAGTACGCATCAATAGATCTATGCATTGCCTCAAGCTTCCCCACTTCTTATCCTTCTACATTTCTATTCGCACTTCCTTTCTTCCATTTTATTGTCATCTCTCTCTCTCTCTCTCTCTCTCTCTCTCTCTCTCTCTCTCTCTCTCTCTCTCTCTCAGCGTCGTATTGCAATTGTAGACTTTGCCAGAGTTGCATCTTAGCGCAGATTTCCATCTTCTTCTATTCCTCTTCCACTTGGGATCTGTTGTTCAGTTTGTCTGAATGTTGTTGTTGTTGCATTGCAAGTGCAGGGCTTTCCCCCTGTTGCTCGTGAGCGCTGATTGGCCTCCTAGGTCCCAGTGCTTTGTGCCACTTTAGTTTAAATTCATTCATAGAGGCCTTTCGATCCTGTCGGCTTCTCACCTTTGTTCTGTGAATCTTAACTGAAGACATGACTTGCTTCATCTTAGAGAGAGAGAGAGAGAGAGAGAGAGAGAGAGAGAGAGAGAGACTTAGGTTTTCCCTTACACATTATGTTTTATATATATATATATATATATATATATATATATATATATATATATATATATATTCATTATTGATATCAGGGTATATATCAGAATAATACTTTGGGTAACTATATAGCAATCTGGTATAATTTATATATTTACTTGTAGTTATTCAAACGTTTTTTTTTATTAGCTATTCAGTCTTTTCATACGGTATATATATACATTAAATATATATATATATATATATATATATATATATATATATAGATGTATATATGTATATATTTATACATATATAACGGATTTTGAGCGAAGCGAAAAATCTATTTTTGGGTGAGATGGCCATGTCGTCCTGATGGAAGTTCCTATAGGGTAGCTTCCTAGGGTATATTACAACTACGGCGATATTCCCAGAGAATTTACCTTAAGGTACCAGAATTCTAACTCCTGGAGCGAGTATCCCTCGTGAAAGGGATATCGCGACATATCAGAGGACGTATTCTAGACACGTCACATGGCAATCTACATCCTGGACAGAGATTTCGTCTCGTAGGAGGTGATTGGCGAGATACGAATTCGGGAAAGAAAAAGGGGAGCCGCTCCCAAGGCTTCCCTATCCCCCGATTCGTATGCGTGCCTGGCGCCAATCCTGGCGCCATCTGTATTCCTTGTAGCGTACACGAGGTGCTACAGATACTGTATGTAGGGAGGGGTCCTACAGCCCTTTCTTAGAAAGGCAAGGGCGGGTCCATCAGGACGACATGGCCATCTCACCCAAAAATAGATTTTTCGCTTCGCTCAAAATCCGTTTTTTGGGCTCAAGCCATGTCGTCCTGATGGAAGTGTACCAGAGCATTACTGTATCTGTGGATTCTCAGAACGTGCCGTACTCCCCGGAGGTAATTTTTTCCCGGTCGACTAGACCTAGAGACCTAAGATGTTACCGTTATACATCTTTTCAACTAACTATAAACTATGTTAGAGCTTCCTGCCCCCTACAGGGAAGAGTCCTACTAGACTCTGGAAAAGTCTCGAAGAGTACATATATCTATGTATGAAAACCAGGCAAGCTAATATAGTGGTCTCGCCCTATATTAAGTAAAGCATAGTTTGTATAGAACCACTGCGTCAATATATATTGACCAGTAATCCGCACAATACTTGTATTGGACAAAGGTTTATATCCGCATAGGAAGAAACTAATAAAACCGCCCTCGTCCCTTTATGGGACGGAGTCCTCCCATCAGGGGACTACATAAACCAATGTAACATAGCTTGCATAACAGAACAATTCTATTAGAATTATCCCAGATAAGATACATAGAATTAAAATGCTCAATTATACCAATAAATTGACACAGGTGAAAGAGACGCAAGGTTCTCAAGAACAAGTTTATTGACAGACAATAAACAGACAGGTTAACAACAAATATATATATATATATATAAAAGAGGATAACCCAAAACTTTAAGCATAAGTATGATAGTAAACAGAACTTGTTTATCTGAAAGAAAAACCATTAAACACCACTTTAATAAGATACCGAGGTATCAAGTCATAAAAGTCTGTATTACAAATCAATCACATTAGCGTTAGAAACGCTCGGCACACATGTCTGAACTTATGCTAGGTTCACCTTTGAAAGAAGGAACAGTCTATGTGGGCACTTGGTGCCTTCATTTAGTTTGTAGTACAGTATGTACCTACACACTCACCCTGGACTTAATCGTCCCAATTAAGACCACTGTTCCTCGCAGAGTTAAACAGTAGGGTTAACTACACGACCCACTGCTACCACAGATCTCTTAAGTTCCTCTACTTGCTTCGCATAGTGGCGAAAGAACACCCTGGAAGACTTCCAGCCCGTGTATGAACGGAGATGTTCAAAATCCATACAATTAAAGAAATTTAGGGATGAGGCAACTTTCCTCGGATCGTGACCTGCGGGTGTACTGTCAGGATCCGCTCTGCGAATAAAATATGTGATTTTCGCTCTGAGTTGATTCAGAGATAAATTTGAGCCTGATGTTTCTCCCCTGAATAGTTGACCACCCTTGAAGTCTGAAGTTCTACGAAGATAGACCTTTAGGCATTCTACTGGACATAGAGATGCATCTTCTTTCAGAGGGCAGATTCTCCAGGGACCCCACCTGTTGGTGGGTAACTCATTCTTGGCGAGAAACGTAGGATCCGGAAACAGGTTCAGATCCCCCCCATCCAGGAACTGAACACGACCTGCCTCTCTCGAGAGGGCTACGATCTCACTAACCCTGGCCCCGGACGCGAGTGCAAATAGGAAAATAACTTTTTGCGTCAAATCCTTTAACGCACATTCTTCATTGCTCAACAGGGAGGCGAAATGAAGAACTTTGTCTAAAGACCATGAGATGGGCTTTGGAGGTGCTGAAGGTCTGAGCCTAGCGCAGGCTTTCGGAACTTTATTAAATATCTCGTTACCTAGGTCGATCTGGAAGGCAAATAAAATGGGTCTCATCAAAGCATATTTACACACTGAAATCGTGTTAGCTGCCAACCCTTGGCCATGGAGGTGGATGAAGAAAGATAAGCAGAAGTCTGTTGAGATCTCCTGCGGATTCTTTGCCTTTACAAAGGCCACCCATTTTCTCCAAGATGACTCATATTGCCTTCTAGTCGATTTGCACTTATATTCCTCTAGGAAGTCTATGCTGGCTTTCGAAATCCCGAAACGCTTTCTCACAGCAAGGGCGAGAAAATCATGAGCTGCAGGGTCCGGGTTTTCTGTAATGAAGCGCAGACAGTCGACTTCTGGACTCGCTGGGTCAGAACTGGATGTGGTAGCGGCACGAACTTCATCTGTAGTTCCAACGCCAAGGGGAACCACATACTGTTCGGCCACTTGTGGGCCACTATTGCCGCTACCCCCTTGAAGGATCTCAGTTTGTTGAGGACCCTCAACAGAAGGTTGTGAGGAGGGAACAGATAAATCCTGGACCATCTGTTCCAGTCGAGGGACATTGCGTCCACTGCTTCCGCTAAGGGGTCCTCGTACGGGGACACGTACAGGGGCAACTTCTTGTTGTCTTTCGTCGCAAAGAGGTCTATCTGCAGTTCTGGGACTTGATTCAGAATGAAGGAGAATGATCCTGCGTCTAAGGACCATTCCGACTCTATCGGTGTGAACCTGGATAGAGCGTCCGCTGTCACATTGCGGACTCCTTGAAGGTGAACTGCCGACAGGTACCACTTCTTCTTTTCCGCCAATCGGAAAATGGCTAACATCACTTGGTTGAGAGGTGGTGACCTCGACCCTTGTCGATTCAAGCATCTCACAACCACCTCGCTGTCCATCACCAATCTTATGTGGATCGAGTGACGCGGGGAGACTTTCTTTAAGGTAAGGAGCACTGCCATAGCTTCTAGAAAGTTTATATGAAAGGTCCTGAATAGCTTGGACCAAGTCCCCTGGACTTTTTTCCGATGAGAGTGACCTCCCCATCCCTCCTTTGAGGCGTCTGAGTGAATCGTCATCGACGGGGGAGGTGGCTGAAGAAGAACCGACTTCTTTAGATGTCTGGCTTGGGACCAAGGTCTGAGAAGAGTACGTAGCCGAGGCGGCACTGGTCTTCTCAGATCTCTTCGCGCGTTTGATGCATACCTTCTCCAAACTCCGGTTGCATCCTTTAGCTGTGCTCTTAGCACTGGGTCTGTCACTGAAGCAAACTGGAGAGAGCCTAGTACCCTCTCCTGTTCGCGTCTTGATATCCTTTCGGAATCTAGAAGTCTCTTGACAGAGCCCGCTATCTCCTTCCTTTTCTTCGTCGGGATGGAGAAACTGTGTGACAAAAGGTCCCAGTGGATTCCCAGCCACTGGAACTTTTGGGATGGAGAAAGTCGAGACTTTTTTCTGTTGATCTTGAAGCCTAGGTACTCTAGGAACTGGATCACCTGACTGGAAGCTTGCAAGCATTCGGTCTCGGATGCTGCCCACACCAGCCAGTCATCCAGGTAGGCTACTACCTGAATTCCCTTTAGGCGTAATTGTTTGAGAGCTGCGCTCGCAAGCTTCGTGAAAATCCTTGGGGCTATGTTTAGCCCGAATGGCATGGCTCTGAAGGCGTATAGTCTCCGTTGTAGCCTGAACCCTAGGTAGGGGGAGAGTCGACGGCTGATTGGAATGTGCCAATAGGCGTCTGACAAGTCTATAGAGACTGAGTATGCCCTCTTGGGCAGTAAGGTCCTTATGTGTTGCAGTGTTAGCATCTTGAATTTGCAATTCACTATGAACTTGTTGAGTGCCGACAAGTCCAGAATGACTCTGAGCTTTTCCGAGTCTTTCTTGGGAACACAAAACAGCCTCCCTTGGAATTTGATGGACTTCACCTTTCGGATCACCTTTTTCTCCAACAGTTCTTGAATGTACTCCTCCAAAACGGGGGGGGAGTGTTGGAAAAACCGAAGGCACGGGGGTGGAGTGCTGTACCAGCTCCAGCCCAGTCCATTCTTGAGTAGGCTTTGGGCCCAGGGATCGAAGGTCCAGCGATCCCAAAATTTCATCAGTCTCCCTCCTACCGGTATCGTTTCACTTGGACTGCCGTCCTGAGGTCTTGCCTCCCAGACCACGACCACTTCTGAATCCCCTTCCCCTTGAGGGGCGCCTAGACGAGCCTCTGGCTGCTCCTCTAGGTTTTGCACGAAAGGAAGAAGACTGTCCTTCGAACGTTGGGGTGAATGTGGTTGACTGACCTGGCACAGCCTGGGGTACCCACTGAAAAGTAGTCGGGGTTTGTGCCACCATCTGGGGCACTGGAGGCAATGGCAATTGCAGTTGCTGTTGCTGTCTAAAAGGCTTGGCTGGCCGAGACGGTAGCCTAGTCCTCATATTCTTCCTCTTTGGTTGAGGACCCTCATCCGGGGAAGATTTTCTTTTGATAGCCAGGCCCCACTTCTGGAGAAGGTTTCTATTCTCCACGGCGGCCTTATCAACAACCTCTTTGACCCCATCGGTAGGGAAAAGGTCTTTTCCCCAAATGTTGGAGGAGATTAACTTCCTTAGCTCGTGTCTCACCGAAGCCCCGGTGAACACGAACTCCCTGCAAGCCCTCCTTGCCTTGACGAAGCCATAAAGGTCCTTCGTCACTGTGGCTAGGTGAGACTTAGCCACTACCATGAACATTTCATGGACCTTGGGGTCACTTGCCATCGTCTCAAGAGTAGTCTGATGAGACATTGAGGCAGCCAGTCTTTCTTTTGTCTCGAACTCTCTTCGTAAAAGAGAGTCGGACAGTTTGGGGAGGTCCTCGCCGAATTGCCGTCCGGCAATATCAGCCTCCAACTTTCCCACTGAGAATGTCAGATGGACATCCTTCCAGTCTTTGTGGTCCATAGGCAGGGCCAGCGACAAGGGTTTACACTCCTCCAGGGAAGGGCAAGGCTTGCCGGCCTCGACTGCCTTTAGGACAGCCGCAAACCCTTTCTGTAAAAACGGGAAGGCTCTAGCAGGAGAGGACACAAAAGAAGGGAGCTTCTTGCTCAATGCAGCTACCTTCGAGTTAGAGAAGCCCCTCTCTTTCATCGAGGATGAAAGTAGGGCTTGAGCCTTAGCGTGGTCCATAATAATGACCTCCTTCGGCTCTGTCTCCTCCCTTGAAGCTGGTTCTTTTCTCAGCCGGACATAGCAGTCCGGATATGATGCCTTGCTGGGCCAGAATTCTACCTCCTCTAGGGGAACTGAACCCAGCTTATCCGAGATGACGATCTTTCCAGTCGTCATCGGCATGTGCTCAGCATACCTCCATGGGTTAGCATCTGAGCATACGGGAAGGTCTTTCACATTGAGCCTTTTCCGGGGCCCATGTGATTCTGCCAGGGACTGCATACGCAGTTCCATTGCAGCCGCCTTCTCCTGATTCTCCTTCTGCATTTGTTGGATCATTCCAACAATCGAAGAGAGGGCCTGTCCCAGTTCTACTGGGAGACCAGCCGATGTTGAGGGGATAGGCTCCGGAATCTGAACCGGAGTAGCCGACACCTCGTCGACCTCATCCTCTACGACATCCGGGGTTTGAACTTCATCCTGACCTTCTGCCAGGAGGTCTTGTTCCAAACGTTCGTCCAGGTCAGACATCCTGTCATCCAACTGGATGTCTTGCATCGCGACTGCGACTTCCACGTCCACCTGGACTTGATCTTGAGGGATCTCCTCTTGAGGCTGGGGAATCACTGCATCAGCTGATGCCTGGGGAAAAAGATACGCCCTCATCTTCTCACTTGGAAGATAAGGGCCAGAGGTGTTCTTCTTGAAGCCCCTTACCCAAGTACGAAGTTTTTCCCTTGCTATATCCCTTGATTCCGCCGTTCTAGGGGAATCAAAAGCCTCAGTAATCAGGTTAGTGCATACAGTACATACCTGAGGGTCCCAATACTGGAGATCATCCTTGGAGACAGCGCATGCTGCGTGTCTCCTACAACACTCATGTCCGCAGAGGTTCTTGCTGAAGACATTGCAGAAAACATTTCCGCACTTCGGAGGGTCCTCCTGTAAAGAGAAGAAATTTCCATGAGTATCAAGTGAACTATGTATCACTGGATATGCATAGTATAGCATAACAATTCATAAAGGAAAGACACACACTTGTGTTTCCCTCACAACCCATTGTTGCAGCCTTCCAGATAATAAAATCAAAATGGTTTATCTCTTCTAGAGTAACCAATGCAAGGTTTCCAGAGGAAACAGGTGGAGCTCACACCCAAGCAATGATTTTAAAATCCTGGATAATAGACAGGGAAGAACTCAGCTTCCTATCTGAGGGCAACAGCAAAGGGATGTGCAAGAAAACACAATAGTGTTAGAAGATACAGTGCTGTACCAAAACCCTTACTATAGTTTTCTTCTTACTGTATATGCTATACAGAAGAATACTAGTACAGTATAGAGGGATGTGTGCCGGCCTGCCTTTGCCAGCCGGCACACACCACAACTAGCTTTAAAGTATACTACTTAACAGCTATAGGGCGGCAGCACTCTGGTTCAAATGCCTGTGCCGGTCGGCAGCAACTGCCGGCCGGTAACAGCCAGTGTTGGCCGGCAATGGCTGCCGGCCAGCAACTACACAAGGTAGTACCCAGCTGCCGGCCACACTCTTGGTGACCGGCAGACAAGGACTGACATAAGCCGGCCGGCAAAGGTACAAGACCGATGCCAGCCGGCAGCAAAAGAACCAGAGGACTACACCTGCCCGGCTGCCGGCCTCATAGGCCGGCAGCCGGGACAGGTACAGCACTAGAAGAAAAATAGAATGGATGCCGGGATAAGAGTGTACACAACCTCCAAGCCCGGCAACCGAAAGAGTGCATATAAGGAAGGGGAGAAACTAATTCAGGCTTCCTTGACCAATGCCGTCCGGCTCTGCCGGCAGGCATGGATGAGGGACCAAGAGAGGTCCGGGCAGCACTCGAAAACATAAGACCCTTGCCGGCCAGCAGCTCTGCCGGCCGGCAAGGGGCTGAGTCAATTCCACATCCTAACCTATACTAGGTCCAGAAGTAGAACGACGTACCGTACAGTAAGACCGCTGCCGGCCAGCTCTGCCGGCCGGCAAGGGGCTGAGTCAATTCCATATCCTAACCTATACTAGGTCCAGATGTAGAACGACGTACAGTACAGTATGAAGAAAGAGGGGGAAGGGACAAGAGGGTCCTGCCAACCTTGCTTTAGTGACAGATCACCCGCAGCTAAGAAACTTATCTTAGCCTAAGGGAGATCTAAGGGGAAAGGCCAGCAATACTTGCCAGCTTCCAGAGCACCAAAGCAAGGAAGGCATTGCTACTCCCAAGGGAAGAACTTATCCTCCCGCGAGAACAGCAACAGGACTAGTCTGGTAGATCACAAAAGAAGGAATCATACTACAGAAACCTTCGGTAGTGACCTAAGGGAGCTAAGCTCCCTTTGTATGTGTTAGGTCAGCGAGGGGGACTCAGCCCCAAGCCAGACAACACAGACTCAGACTAAAAACTCTGTTGTTCTGTCCCTCTTGAACCATACTACAGGAACAGGAAGGTACAGTAACACCCTAGTATAGTTTTATCGAAAATAAATTTCGGAAAAAACCACTTAGGGATAAGCCCAAGGCTTAAACAGAGGGAAAGGGATTGCATACCTTCTCCGAAGAAAAGAAAGCAACCGGGGAGTATGATAAAGTATACTAAGGCTCCATAAGCAACTAGCCTAGGCACCAAGAGAATCGATTACCTAATTCACCGAAACTCACTCGTATACTATCTTGGAAATATTCCACACAGTCTAAAATGTATAAAATATAGCCTAAAGCTTCAATAAAATTTTAATTACACTCGGAAAAACCATAATCATGCATGAAGTACTAGGACCAAACGACTAGGCTACATGGCCTAGCGTAGGCCAGAATGGCGAATACTTCGCCAAATAATACTAAGCACGAAAGGAAATCCTATGTAATGCTAAATAGCTAAAATTTATTAAAGCAAACCAACCAGGAATGTCGCTCTGACTAACTAACTTATACCTAGCGAGCGACAGCGTCCAAGACGCCTCTGGTAGGCTACGGCTCTTGTATCAAAGATTAATCCTATTAATCACTCAAAATTTTACCAAGAGCCTACATTTATACATAACAGACACTATACTCAACTTATCAGGGGCCGACGAAGACGAAGAAGCCATGAAAAGTCGAATGAATCCAAGATTTGCGAGAAAAACAGGAAAAAACACCGAGTTGTTAAGCTACGCAAAAAGGAATACAGATGGCGCCAGGATTGGCGCCAGGCACGCATACGAATCGGGGGATAGGGAAGCCTTGGGAGCGGCTCCCCTTTTTCTTTCCAGAATTCGTATCTCGCCAATCACCTCCTACGAGACGAAATCTCTGTCCAGGATGTAGATTGCCATGTGACGTGTCTAGAATACGTCCTCTGATATGTCGCGATATCCCTTTCACGAGGGATACTCGCTCCAGGAGTTAGAATTCTGGTACCTTAAGGTAAATTCTCTGGGAATATCGCCGTAGTTGTAATATACCCTAGGAAGCTACCCTATAGGAACTTCCATCAGGACGACATGGCTTGAGCCCAAAAATATGTATGTATGTATATATATATATATATATATATATATATATATATATATATTATGTACATGCATATATATGTATACACACACACACACACACACATATATATATATATATATATATATATATATATATATGTAATATACATGCATATATATACATGTATAAATATACATATACATATATATATATGTATATGTATATATATACATATACATATATATATATATATATATATACATATATATATATATATATATATATATATATATATATACATGCATATATATACATGTATAAATATATATATATATATATATATATATATATATATATATATACATAACATATATACAGTATATATACATATATATGTGTATATATATACACACACACATATATATATACATATATATATATATATATATATATATATATATATATATATATATATACATATATATATATGTATATATATAAACATATATATATATATATATATATATATATATATATATTTATATATATATATATATATCTATATATATATATATTTATATATATATATATATCTATATATATATATATATATATATAAATATATATATATATATATATATATATATATATATATATATATATATATATATATATATATAATTTTTGATGGAAAATCCCTCAACGTTGTGAAATAGTTTGTGTATTATCATGACCAGCAAAACTGTACTATAAAACATATTAATTCTGTTACATCCTTTAAATTCGTTTGCTCAAAAATACTGAAGTCATTACATAGATTGATTACAGCCCCTGACTGACTGTATGCAAAATACAGAATCTGTCTTTGGAAGACCCAACCACCTTGTTTGCTTGTTTGCCAAGAAAGTCTTTCAGTTCTTCAATTCTACGATTTATTATAATTTTAAAGTTTGCTTATATCCAATTTCAAATTTGGCATATTGATTCAAATAAATTTGGTATTAATTTATGCCAAATATATTACTGAATATGTCACTAGCCATTATATGATTTTGTTTTGAAAATACCCTTTGAAATCAAAATTGATTGGAAGACTCCAGCCAATAGGAGGACAGCTTAGTCAAAGAATGAATGTTTAAGCCAATGAGAGACTGGCTTACAAAGGGGTTATGTTGGAGGCCTTTGATTGGCTCAAGGAAATTTTCATGGTTTTCAGAGCATTTCCCTACGAGACCTAGAGGTGTAAAGGTCAGTTGAGTGTTGGGTCCTGAAATTGATTTTTTTTTTTATATGCATTAATTGGTAGGGTTATACATCGCAGTTATCAAATTTATAGAAAAGTGGCCTTTTTATTTGTTATTAGGAAGACGTTGGTTTGATTAAGATGTAAAAAATATTATGAAAATTGGCCAAACCCTAGAAATAATTAAAAACATGTCTGAAGCCTTTGTCCGGCTGTGGACTAGAAACGGCTGCATTTTATATATTGTGTATATGTATGTATATATATATATATATATATATATATATATATATATATATATATATATATATATATATATATATATATATATATATATAATATAGCCTTTTCTAGTCCAGCGCAGGACAAAGGCATCAGACATATCCTTATTCATGTCTGGGGTCTGGCCATTTTTCATCAACACGATGGCCAGTGTCGATTGGTAATAGGAGATTTTTGTCTTCTCTCAGAGCAAACCAACCTAGTATGGGTGTCCCTGACTAGTACAGCTTTGCTGATCATGATATGCAAACCCTTTCACAACGTTGAGGTATCCCCACTCAGAAAGGATTATGATGTCTGTGTAAAGTCAGTGAAACATCGTAAGTCATTTTATAACATCGACAGACTATGAAATGCATTTATAGTTGTGATTATCATTCATTAATATAATTATTCATTTAGATGAAGTTTTGAACATTTAGGCCTCTTTTTGTGGCTTTATATCAGTTATTTGAAAATCCCGAAATATCTGTATTGTTATTACCCTTTCATAGTCATTTTATATCCATCGTGAAAATATCTTCTTTGGAGAAACAACTGTTCGTTAACCAGTGTTTTCAGACAGGCAGTTTTAACTGTTTTTACAACGTCTTTCCTTCATTCGAAAAACATCATTGTTTTCCTGTTAAATTTCTTGGTGCTAAAGAAGGGGTTTTGCAATGTTATCTTAACGTGTAAATGGTTTTATCCCAATTATCTGGGTGAAATCCCCCACAATTGGGGGTCAAATTTCCCAGGATTCATTATTAAATCCCCACAGGATTCTGGGTTAAATCACCCTAGGATTCTGGGTTAAATCCCCTTGAATTTGTTGTTAGATCTCCCAGTGGTCGTGGTTAAATCCCCAAGAGGTCTTTAATTTCCCAGAATATGGTTAAATCCCCTAGGTTTTGTGGTTAAACCCCCAGAATTTGCGGTTAAATCCCGCTGGGATTCATGGTTGAATTCCCTAGGTATTCATGGTTGAATTCCCTAGGTATTCATGGTTAAATTCTCAATGTGGTTAAATCCCCCAGAATTTTTGATGAAAGCCCCAAGAATTTATGGTTAAATCACCTAGGATTTGTGGTTAAATCCCACAGAATTCGTAGTTAAATCTCCCTAGGATTCGTAGTTATATTTCCAGAATTTGTGGTTGAATTATCATGATTTGTAGTTGAATTCCCAGGTTTCGTGATTAAATCCCCTTAGGATTCAGGGTTAAATTCCCAGAATTTGTGGTTAAATCACCCTAGGATTTGTTGTGAAATCTCCGGAATTTGTGGTTAAATCTCCTTATGATTCAGGGTAAATCTCCAGAATTTGATTAAATCCCCGAATCCATGGTTAAATCCCCAAGTTTTCGTAGTTAAATAACCAGAATTCTGTTAAATCCAAAGATTTCGTGGTTAAATCCCCGCATGATTCTGGGTTAAATCCCCCTAGGATTCGTTAGTCCCATTACTTTTTAAATCCCGGAAATCGTTAAATCCCTAATATTTCGTGGTTAAATCCTCAGATTTCATGGTTAGATCCCCGCAGTATTCTGGGTTAAATCCCTTAGTATTTGTGGTTTAATTTCCTTAAAAAAATGTGGTTAAATCCCCCTAATTTGTGGTTAAATTCCTAGAATTTGAGGTGAAATCCCCCAGAATATGGTTAAATCACTGAGAATTCATGGTTAAATCACTGAGAATTCATGGTTAAATCTCCTATGATTTGTTGTCAAATCTCCTTGGATTTGTGGTTAAATTCCCAGAATTCGTGGTTACATTCCCAAAATTTGTGGTTAAATTCTCCAGAATATGGTTAAATCCCTGAGAATTCATGGTTAAATCCCCTAGGATTTATCTAAATTCTCAAGATTTGTGGTTAAATACCCCTGAATTCTTGGTTAAAACCCTGTCTTATTCACGGTTAGATTCCCAGATTGTGGTTAATTTCCCAGAATGTGGCTAAATTCCCAGAATTTGTGGTTAAATTTCCAGAATTTGTGGTTAAATTCCCAGAATTTGTGGTTAAATTCCAGAATTTGTGATTAAATTCCCAGAATTTGTGGTTAAATTCCCAAAATTTGTGGTTAAATTCCCAGAAGCTGTGGTTAAATCCCCCAAATTTCCAAAGGTATTCATGGTCAAATCCCCCAGAATTCGTGGTTAAATCGCCCTAGGATTTGGGGTTAAATTCTCGGAATTTGTGGTTAAATCCTCCGATTATTTGTGGTTAAATCCTCCTAAGATTTGTTAAATCATATAGGATTTGTGGTATCCCCCAGAATTCATGGTTAAATCTCCGTAGGGTTCGTGGTTAAATTCCCACAATTTGCGGTTGAATCCCCTCCCCCTAGGATTCATGGTTAAATTCCCAGAATTTGTTTAAATCCTGTAAATTCATGGTTAAATCGTCCTAGGATTTGGTGTTAAATACAGAATTTGTGGTTAAATCCCATTAAGATTCGTGGTTAAATCCCGGTATTTATGGTCAAATCTCCTAGGAGTTGTGGTTAAATCTCCTAGGAATTGTGGTTAAATCTTCTTAGGATTCGTGGTTAAATTCGCAGAATTTGAGGTTAATTCTCCAGAATTCGTGGTTAAATCCACCTAGGATTCCTTAAATTCCTAAGGTTTTGTGGTTAAATCCCCAGATTTCCTGTTTAAATCCCCCAGGATTCAGTGTTAAATCCTCAAGGATTCTGGGTAAAATCTCCCCAAGGATTCAGACTTGAAAGACCCCAAGGGTTCGGGATTAAATCCTACACAGGATTTTTGGTTAAATCACCCACAGGATTCTGGGATAAATCCGCCAGGATATTAGGGTGAATTCCCACGTATTTTATGGTAAACCCCTACAGGATTCGTTTATAAATCCCCCAGTATTTTGTGGTAAATTCACCCGAACTTTGGGGTAAATCTACCCAGGATTTTGTGGTAAACCCGCACAGTATTCGTGGAATAAGCTCCCAGGATATTTGGATAAATCCTCCAGGATTTTAGGGGAAACACCCACAGGATTCAGGAATAAATCCCCCAGGATTTTAGGGAAAACCAACACAACATTCATGGATAAATCCCCCCAGGATTCGGTCGTGATGTTTGTATGTTACCTGGGTGGGGA
>NC_090768.1:27062747-27172586 GCF_036898095.1 Palaemon carinicauda | reverse complement strand
TCTACGGTTACAGGCTTTGGTAATATCCTCATTCTATTATATAGTAAAAAACTTCAATTATAGGTGATTACAGTATGCCTACTTAGAACTCAAACTACACAGCTAGTTATACACCGTCCTATTGTTAATTAGAAAGTTAAAGCCACATCTAGAAACAATCTCATTTAATAACCTTTCAATAATCAAGGGAATTACTACCACACGCTAAACAGAGCATTTTGAGAAATGTCTTTTCATGAAAAATTCTTCGCCAATAAAAGACCCTTACAGAAATTCGATGGTTTGCTATCAATCATAGTAACCTACAACACCTATAACATTAGAATCAACCTTATTTTATGTAATACAACAACAGCGAGAACATAATAAAAAGAAATAAACCTTGTAAAGTGTGTCTCTCCTTACCCAGAAAATCCTTCATTGTTTGCAGGATCACAAGTTCAAAGACAAGACTAGACTTCCTTCTTCCTCTCTGGGACAGAAATGAACCTTCTGGTCTGCACTGTCAGGGACATTCCTAGACGGTCCCTAAAAGTTCCCTAGACCAGAAGTAATTTTCTCCAGGTAGTCCCCAATAAATATTGGAACCTGTAGCCCACTAAATACTGTACTATGTACTCTTGTATCTTCTACGAGTATAATACATTCTGTATTTACTTCTAATTATGGTATTTTTGAAACCACAAACAGTAAAAATCAATTTTTAATAACCAATGTGCGTTCTGATTTCAGTTTGTGCTCTGAAAGATATACAGTATTAATCAAATTATAATTGTAATTAATCTTATTGAAGACTGAATTATTCATGAGTATTTAGGTAGTGTTTTACAGTTACCAAATGTATAAGAATTCCCAATCTAGATGTCCCCTAAAACCTCTAAAAAATACCAGATTTGGGGACAAATTCTCAACAAGTTGTCCCCCTGGTTAAAGAATTGCTTTATCCAATCAGAGACCTCCACCATAGGCTGCGTTCTATATAGCCTTTTTATTAGCTAAAATTAAGGTATATTGCTTAGAATATAGCTAAAAAATTCTTAAAATAGATTGATTTAATTATAATAGGAGTTCGGAAGATATTCGATTGAATATAATCTAATATTTAATGGATATATACGAGGGAAATGTATAAGCAAGGTACCCCTAGAACAGCGGGGCTAAAGAAAAAGAAAACGGTACATCTTTTTATTTAGAAAACGTAATTTAGTTATTTAAGGATAACTATTATATTTAACAAAACGATTTTTTTTCGTTATAATGCCATCTTAGCAAATTTATGAGTTAATGCCTTTCAGAATATCATCTTCCATAAATTATATAATTTTTAGATATAAAGTTAGTAAGATTTACGTTAGAATAGTAAAAATATCACTTTAAAATGAAAGTAGATAGTATCTTAAAATCTAGGATTTATAGTTCGGCTATATACTCTATATATATATATATATATATATATATATATATATATATATATATATATATATATATATATATATATATATATATAACATAACTACTATATTTGTATTTCAATTATAGTTGGAAGAGAAGTACCTGAACTATGGTATGGCAACCATCTAGATTAAGAGACATTAGGAGACATAGTTGAAGATAAGTTGTCGGGAATTTCGACCCGATCAATCGAAATTCCCGCCATTTGACTCCACCTACGACTACGTCAAATTGGAGGGAGAGGAGAAACTCGCGGGCGAATGAATGTAGTTCCAGACGTGAACGTTTAGAGCCAAAAGGGGAAACCACCTGGTAGGAAGGCGCTGAGACTAATAAAATCAATTGCTGGTAATTTAAGATTAGGAAAAATAAAGTCATTCTGTTGTAACATGATAAAAAAATCCAACCTAGAAATTTAGGTTCAGGACAAATTGCGCCAAAAAGGTGACGTCGGAGGTTGCAAGGATAGCTCGTCCTCTTTGATCCAACGTCCCCGACCAAAGTAAGTCCCCTCTAATTGTTATCTCTCCTCTCTACCTTTTCTACCAGGTTGGTTGTAGTAGAAGTTTGAGTGCAAGACGTTTAGTTTTATATCGCAGTTTAGTGTAGAGATCCTTGTGATTGGGGATCTGAATCCTGAGTTAAATAAGAATAGGGATATTTGGTGTGTGATTCGTTGTGTATTGAATTCGAATTGGCACTATTTTCAGTTTGTTAATGAGTCCGGTGTGGACTTTGTGCTTGAAGAGCACATGCTACATTACCTAGGGTCAGTCTTGTTTTTCAGTGAGTCTTGTGAATGCTTAAGAATGTTGTTTGTCTATATCAGAGTTTATTTTTGTAATAAAATTGTAAATTTTATCGCCGTATTTTAATTAACTCCTGGAAAGTTTTGGGAGTCTTGCCTCTTCAAGGCCTTGCGATCCGCCCAGTACATCGGGCAGATTTAATTAACTGGTGAAAATCACGACACTGGCCTTCCATATCTAAAAGGAATAATCTACAAGATGGACTCAGCAGAGGGAAGAAGCCTCACTTGTTGTAATATGCATTGTTCCTTGATGAAGATTCACTTGTACTTGTTAGATCTTAAACTAGGCAGGATCAAGAAATGACAGTCAGCGTTATTTCTTATCTTCATTGCAACTGACGCTGCTGCATCATGCACAGCGGAAGGAAATACAGATAGCCCGTGACGTAGACAATGACGTCACTTATGTGGGCGGAGCTTAGGCGCTGCAAGCAGCCTCATCTTACATCTCCCTCCCAAAATATTACGAGGATATTTTCAAAACTTATAAATGACAATATCAAAAGCAGGTATGATAAACAAAATTCTATACTCTCTTAATGTAAAACATCAGACATATAAGGTAAATCATAATCGTAATAATCAATGGTAACGTTCAGATGGGATAGAGAGAGAGAGAGAGAGAGAGAGATAACAACATCGACAGCATTAACGTAACCTCAATGAAGCAATAATTACATCAGCATTGTAAGATGTGCACTAAAATTGAGTCGTGAATGCAACACCAACCTAACTTAAAATTTCCTACAAAATATAATTTTGTAAATGAAATCAATGCACGTCTAAGTGCAGTAAAATAAAACAGAATTTTTCATTTTATAAATGCAAGATCAAAGCAGAGATAATTAAACATAATCGTTCATCCAGGCAGGGGCCTCTCTCTTCCTTGGAGGCCGTACCTCTGGCGCTGATGGGGGAAACTTAGGCTCATGACCCACTTCGTCGTCGGTAGGAGTGGCTCCTCTTGTCTCATTGACGGGCAGTTCAGTGACCTTGAGGTGTCTTCTGTTCCTTATGGACGGACGCCCACTACCATCTAGTCTCACGATGTACTGTCTATGAGGTCGTTGCTCGACTATGATTCCCAGCCTGTCCCAGGCCTTGGTCATCTGGTTCTGAATCCTAACGTGAGTGCCTGGCTGTAAGAGCGTTAGCCTCCTGTCGCTGCCGCTTTCGATTATCTTCTCATTTTTCTCTGCTACTTGAAGTTCTCTTTTTCTAATGGATTTTCTCCAGTGTTGGTCTATCATATAGTTGAGTTTTGCAGTCGGTACACCATCCCGTAACTGTCTCCCAGTTGCCAGTTGCGCCGGAGATTTATTTATACCTCTTAAAGGCGTGTTCAGGTATTGTAGCATGGCCAATGATACCTTGTCGTTATCGAGGCTTCCAGTCCCACTGATACTTGTTCTAATTATCCTTTTCGCGGACTTAACCGCGGCCTCGGCTCTCCCATTTGACTGCGGATAGTGGACCGATGATAGGCGTATGTCAACTCTCCATCTCCTGTAGGTCATCATCTCTTCACTCACCAGGTTGGTGCCGCCGTCGGTAGACAATTGTTCGGGTGCTCCCCATCGAGTGAAGTAATGCCTAAGTTTTGTCATGACCTTTGCAGACGAGGTGCCATTGGGGAAGTGGGCTATTTCTAGCCAGCCTGTAAGCCTGTCACAATATGCCATATACATGCGTCCTTCGAGCTGAAACAGGTCCATGACAGTCTGTTGGAACGGATACTCTGGAGCAGGGGTCATTTTCATGACTTCGGCAGGAAGTGATGGTGCGTGGGTGTCGCACGATGTACATCGTGAACGATGATGCTGGAGGTCACCCTCGATGCCTGGCCAATAGACCGAATGTCTCGCTCTCCTCAACATTGTATCTAGGCCTTGATGTCCAGCATGGAGGTTGGCGGTTATCTGGTGACGGAGCCCTTCGGGAATGACAAGGCGGATGCAGTTGTCGTTGAAACAGTATGTGACCAGGTTGCCAGATATAGAGAGACGTTCTCTGATGCCATAGAAGGGCCTCAAACATGCAATTTCTTGAGATTTCTTCGGGTTCCAATCCCCTGCATTCACTCGAGCGACTAGCAGCTGATATGCTGGGTCGTCCAGGGCTGCCTCTTCAACAGTTTTCTCGTCTATAGTGCACTGCTCCTGTAGGTTTTCTGCGATTGCTGACACCATGGCAATCGTTAATTCTTCGTTAAAGCTCGCATCCTGTCCATCTGGCGTCGTCCTCAGGGTAGGAAAACGAGAGAGAAAGTCAGCAGCATGATTTCTCTTGCCTGGTAGATATTTAACGTTGAAATTATACAATAAGGTTTTCTCCTTTAATCTAAACAGTCTGGGGTTGGTAATGTCGCCGAGACTCCTATTGCCTAGTAACCTGACTAAGGGGCGGTGGTCCGTGACAATGGTTAAGTTCGGGCAGCCCAATAAGAACAACCTTGCCTTTTTTAAGCACCAAGCCACTGCAAGGGCTTCCCCCTCCACAGCTGCATACCCAGACTCGGCGGGCGTGAGGAACCGACTGCCACAAAGTGCTATTCTCCAACCATCTCTACAACAGAAGGGGGTTTTGACGGAGGTGCAACTGCAATACTGTTGGAGGATGACGAAGCCCACCCCCTCCTTACTCCAGTCAGTGACTGCAACAGTCGGCCGCAGCTTATCGTAGTAGGTGAGGCCGTCCTTGGCCAACTTGCAGACGATGTCTTGCACTTGACGAAACTTTTCCTGAAGGTACTCATCCCAATAAACCTGTTTGCCCGAGGGCTTCTTCAGCAGGTCTCTAAAGTGGGTCATGATGGGCGCCGTTGTCAGGAAGGGGGCCAGCTGATTAACAAAACCATACCATGACCTGATGTGGGATATTGTGGGCTTTTGGGGCATAGAAAAACGTTTTATGGCAGATAAATAATCTTCTGAAGGCTTGTAGGAGTCCCAACCGACGTCGAATCCGACAAATTCCACTTCTTTCTTGCAAAACTTGAATTTTTCTGGTTTCAAAGTGATGCCCTTGTATGCACAGACAGTAAGGAAGTCGTACACATGCCAAAAGGCGCTTTCTACGCTCGAATCGTACAGAAGTGTATCGTCCACACACTTAAACTTCCTGGGTACTTCTTCAATGGCATCATCGAAACGGCGTGTATATGCGTCGGAGGCAGAACAATGTCCCATTGGTGTCCTTCGGTATTGGTACCTACCCCAAGGTGTAATGAACGTGGTTAGGGGTATGCTCTCCTTGTCCAGTTCTACCTGGTGAAATCCCCAATAGGCGTCGGCCACAGTCTTGTATGAGCAAAGGGGAATGCTGGATACCATATCGAAGGGCGTAGGGGTATGGTGCGTCTCCCTTCTACAACTTGCATTAAGTTTTTGGTAGTCGACCGTACGTCTGGGTTGCCCCGTTTTCTTTGCCACGACCACCATACGTGAACACCATTCCGTGGGCTCTCCAGGGGGAGCTCTTTGTAGGACCCCTCTCTTGACGTCCTCCTCCAACTGGGCTTTCACCTCCTTTTCCCAGTGCTTAGGTACCGACGCAGGTGTGTGGCATGCGTAAGGAACTGCGTCAGGTAATAAGTGAATACGGTGGGGTTCCCCATCCATTACGGGGAGGGGTTCTCTCTCGGTGTTGAAAGTCGTACTTGAAAAATGGGCTAATAACCAGTTTTCTAATCTGGCAATATTCTCCTCACTAGGGGGAAACGGAATGGCCGACGGTCTCACGGGTTGATCAGTTGCTTCCGCTAATGTAAGAGTTGTACTAGCTGCTGCGGGGGCAGAGTCCGTGAAGGGAGCGTGGTTAGGAAACGTTTCTGGCACAAGACCAAGTTTCTTGCAAGCATCCAGGGATAAATAAAAATCAATGGAGGACTTTACGAAGTATACTTCCTGAGTTGTATGCCTCCCCTTGTATCCTATGGTGCAAGAGGTTGAACCTAAACACTTCAGATGCAGGTTGGCGAAGTCTCGCAATCCTCCCTTTAACCTCAGCTTAGCCGGTTTTATGTTCAACATCGCAAGAATAGCGGGTCCTGCAACACAAACCTGGGCACCAGTGTCCGGCACCACTCGGACGCAGGACCACTCTCCCAAGTTGGCCAAGCATACATCAACACGAATAGTGGGTTGTGGGGAGGGTCCATTCCGCAACCTTGCCTCTGCCGCCACGACCACTGCAATCACTGCACCCGCTATGTCCGACTCCTCGGCCAGACCACTAACGTTATTCCTGACACTCCGCCCTCTGCAACACTTCTTCAGGTGACCGGTTTTACCGCACCCGTAACATGTCGTTCTTCTTGCGGGACATGAAGAATACCCAGGGCTATGACGAGTACCACAATTACCACAAAGACGCAATTGTACTTTTACAGAGGTACTCCTGTCACACTTAGCAAGGGCAGCTGCCACCTCCACCTCGTGTTCCTCCTCGAACCCACCGAGAGCAGCCGCTCTAGAGGAGCTGCTAAGCCATGCCCTATTACGAAGGGCGTCGTCACGGGCGCCCTCGAATGCACTGCACATGACTCTAAGGGAATCGATATCACGGATATTATTGCATGATTGAAACACTTGCCTTTTGAGCACTTTATCACTTAGGCCTACCATGAGCTTGCGCAAAAGCATATATTCGGATAAATCATGATTACAATTAGGGCATGTGAATGCACAATCAGTAGCCTTTTGCGTACACTTGATAAAATAATCATTGAATGACTCACTAGGCTCTTGGGCCAAATAAAAAAACTCGAGCCACTGCACCGCTTGGTTAGAAGCTTTCACTACCATTTGCTTAACCGCATTAAATGCCCCTTCAGTAGACAGGGCACTCCACTGGGCGTCAGTATACCTAGAATCGAGGGCACGTTGCAATATCGGAACACAATGCAGCCTTATATGGTGAACTGCCTCGATAGGCTTCAACTTACAGAGTTGCAACCAACACTCCATTGACCGTTTCCAAGACCTGAAGGCTGCAGGGGACACCTCAGCCTCGCACTTTTCCGGAGCTGCAGACGAAGGGATCCATGGTTGGGGGACGTTGGTACCCCGGAGTGACAACGCTGTTATCTCGGCCTGAAGATTCTGGATGGCTTGTTGCTGGGTTTGCAGCACTTGGTGAGCCTGCAGCACGGAAGCCGGCGACATCCTGACGCCGGTTCCAGAGGTTCCTGTCCTTGCAATCCTGCCCCTAGGGGATGCAAATGAGGGTCGTCTCGACGGTGGTGCCATGCTGTGCCACGGTCGTTACAGTAGGTCCTCTTAAAATCCTACTCACTGCGCCATGTTAGATCTTAAACTAGGCAGGATCAAGAAATGACAGTCAGCGTTGTTTCTTATCTTCATTGCAACTGACGCTGCTGCATCATGCACAGCGGAAGGAAATACAGATAGCCCGTGACGTAGACAATGACGTCACTTATGTGGGCGGAGCTTAGGCGCTGCAAGCAGCCTCATCTTACAGTACTGTTTCTTTGTCAGGTGAACAAATGCAGAATAAAACAAGTTTGATTTCTTCTAGTAAGTTTTGTCCCTTGGAGAAGGTTCCTTGTACTAGAATAGTGGAAGAGAAGTACCAGAACTAGGGTATGGCAGCCATCTAGATTAAGAGACATTGAGATACACAGTCGAAGCCAAATTGATTCTGATCTTCCATTTCTAAAGGGAATTTTTGGGCTCAAGCCATGGCGTCCTGATGGAAGGTTCCTTTTTGGTAGCTTCCTTGGGTATATAGCTACTAAATACAGTGGAACCTCTACACACGAACGTATCTACATCCGAATTTTCCAACATCCGAAGTAAAATTCGAGCAAATTTTTGACTCTACACCCGAATTTTATTTCAACACACGAAGTAGCAATTTTCGTCGTACCGGTTGTATCCGAATTTTTCGACACGCGAAGTACAATTCGAACACGTTCCTACTCTACACCCGAATTTTTTTTTCGACACCCGAAGTAAACAATACTCGTATGCGTAGTCGGTGCTCATAGCGCCTGATGTGTTTTTTATTTCCGCCAATAGAAGGCAGCACTTCAACCTCGGAGGGACCCTCAATTAGCGTGGCTTGGGTCAGTCCTCTGTTCTCGTTGGCTTTATGTGGTTGTGCCCTGTGCGTTCTGCTATTAATTGTGTTTTAATCGTGATTTTTTACATTCATCCTTTTACGGTATTTTACGAAAATCATGGGTCCTAAAAGGCTTAGTTTCGCAAGTGGTAGTGGTAGTGGTGAGAAAAGGAATAAGGGAATGCTTTCTTTAGAAGTAAAGCAAGGAATTATTGAAAAGCATGAGCGTGGCGTCCGTATGAGTGAACTTGCAATAAGTTCCGCGCAAATAAAAGAGGTGTTAGGAAAATATCAAGACGTGGTCGACTTCATCGACAAATACCATCCAAAGAAATTGCAGGTTTGTCGTGTAGCTGCGCAGTTTGATGATGTTTCCCTAACTTATTTTCGAAACATTCTGAAAAGCTGTACCAAGCAACTTTCTATCGATAGCTTCTTTAAAAAAACTACGAAGCGAACTCGTGATGAAGAGGAAGGAAGTGGTTCAAAGAAAACAGCAAAGAGTGAAGAGAAAAAAATTCAATCAATTTTAAGTGTAGAGAGTGAAAGTGATTAAAATTAATCATCAAAAAGAAAAAAAGAAAATGTAAAAAAAAAATATAAATTATAAAAAAAAAAAAGCTAAGTTATGTTAAAGTTCACTTAGTGTAAGTTAGAATAAGTTACGGTAGTGTACGTTTATCGTAGTTAACCTCTCTACCTCCTCGCCGCCCGTCCGTCTCCTCTCTGCGTAGCAAGACTAACAACACCTGCGCTGGAGTTTCTAAGGTAAAGTGACGCTAAAAACCCGTTTCTTATTTATCATTTTTTGCTAATTCTTCTTATTTACATGTCTATTCTTCTTATTTACATGTCTATTATCTAATTTAGTGTTCATTATTCTCATGGGAAAATTATGTGTAGTAGTTTATTAAGAAGTTATCATAGGTTTTTGGGCTCAACCACGGATTAATCCTATTTCAATGTATTCTTATGGGAAAATTTGTTTCGACAACCGAACATTTTCTACATCCGAAGTTGGTTCTGGAACGGATTAAATTCGTATGTAGAGGTTCCACTGTATTCCCAGAGAATTTAACCACAGGTTATCACAGAATTCTAACTTCTGGAGCGAGTATCCTAAAGGTTTCCCTTTAAGACATCGTATATCAACAGGGGACGCATGTATTAACGCGCCACATAGCTATCTACACCCCAAACAGAGTTAACACTTCGATGTGTAGGGGCGGAGAATAGCTGGGGAGCCGTTCCACAGCTAATCTCGTTCGTGGCTACTTTTGGTACTCGAGACGTAAACAAACGGGCGCCATTGCTAAATGACGTCACGTCCGTCCTCATCCTTCGTTTAGTAGCTTGCCTTACTAGTCGGACTTTTCCCTGTGCGTACTTTATCGACTTGCATCTTAGCCATGTCTCTACCCTCGGCCTCGCCTTCTTCTGGAAAGTTGAGTACAAGGTTCCAGTATTGTTTAAATAAGCTCTGACCGTAAAGTAACTTTTACTTTTCGAGATATTTGATGTTTTGTGGCAGAGCTGTGCCTCGACCGGACCCGCCATTTTATGGCGTCGCTGCTGTTTTGCATGCCTGATTTAAATAGCCTCAACAGCGTTTTCCGGCCTCTTTAACTAATCAATACTATTAGTTATTTAGTCTTCATAGCTAGGAACTTTTTATATCGTGTTTTGACGCCTTGTTATCGGTCATCATTTGACCCCATACCAGTTGGCTAGTCTAGCCCCTAGGCCAGAGCGCCTAACATCAGTGTTCATGCATGATATATTTCAGTGATCCTAGGTTTAATTATGAAGATAGTGGCATTATTTTACAATACTATTGACTGTGATGCAAGTGTTTTCGCCTTCAGGGACCATATAAGGGACAGGTTAGATAGTGTGCCTTTCTAACCTAACCTACAAGTAGGACCCCTATATGCTTCCTTCATCCCCTGCCTTAGGGCATCCCCTCAGTGTAGCCTTGCTCCCCCTACCACGTAAGGGGATCAAGCTCTTATCAGAGTATATATCGCTTCTCTGTCCCCCCTAAGGGAATGATCCCCCCTTAGGGTTGCGTCCGAGAATGAGAAACGGCTAGCCCGTCCTCTATTGATGGGGCTAGGTCTCCGACCTTTCCTGCAATAGCGATACGTCTTCCATCCTTCCTAGTTCAGGGTGTAACATCCCTGCTCTAGGTTAGGTTTTGGGGGAGTTAGCTCTGTACCTTGCTGAAACGATACCCATGCACTGTTTTCAGACAGGCTGCCTTACCTTAGGCTAGGGAGTGTCCTCCCTTCCTTGGTGGCCGCTTTGGTACAGAGCCTCCTCCACAGAAGACCCTTCTCTTCTCCCCTCCCCACCTATCTCTTGTATGGCCTAGCCTATACTTAGGTTAGTCTATACCCATCTGTCCCCTGTCCTACAACTCCTCCTTAGGGTGGAGTGATAGGGCTACCTTGAGCTCCTGTGTGCAGTCCGCTCTGGTACATATACCCTTCATAGTGTCCTATGGGGTTAGCCACTGGATGTGTTCTGTCTGCAGGGGTTCTCCCCCCCTCTTAGGTGTTCCCTAGCCCTCCCTTGGGCTACCTTGGCTCCCGGTCCTCTGCGGCCCCTGCTTCTGGTTGATAGGGCTAGCCTCTATCATGGGTACACCCACTCAGGTGGGATGTCTTGGGGTCCGTAGCCGTGCCCCTACATCCCTCCCTCTGTCTCTTTCACTATCCCGGTGCCGGTCCCTTGCCGCCTCCCCTGTCGGTGATACCCACCTCCTACCTTGGTGACTTATCCCTTGCCCTCTGGGCCGCCAGTCCTCCGTGTGCCAGGGGACTGCTGCCTCCCACCGGCTTCCAGCCGATGGCCTTCCCTCTTACCTCATAGCTTCGGTCGTCCGTCCACCGGCCCGGCCCCTGGAGTGCCGGCATCCACTGCCGGCAGTCCGGTTCTGCTATAACCATCCTTGTTCCTGTCACCAAGCCGACAACCTTCGGCTGCCGGTGCCCCCGCTCCCCGCCGGCGTGCCCCCGCTGTGCCGGTGGCCGCCACCCTGGTATTACTCCTGACTTTTATATTTGTCTTCCCTAATGCCAGAAACTCTGCTGGAGCGGCCTCCGGCGTGCCGTCGGTCTGCCGGAGCCTTCCGGAGGCGTCAAGGCGACTTGCACCCCTTCTACTAGCTATCATCTCATGTTGATAGCCCTACATCGCAACCAGATGGTTTGATTACGTAAATGGATAGGTATTATCTTACCGTTCTATTAGTAACCATGCTGTCTTCTTGCATATCACAGATTTCCAGCATGCTGTGTGTATCTTAGCACGGCTGGTTGCCGGAAACCGTTACCCTATGGGATCTTCTACGTTCCCAGTTCTAGGGTCTGAGTAGACTCAGTCCTAGTTTTATATCCTTGACAATTCCCAATAGAATTCCCAATGCCTTCCGGGCATTCCATGTCGAATTCTGTCCTGTGCCTTCGGTCACAACAAATTGTCTATGGATAAGGTCACAGTAACCAGCCGGGCGGGTTACACGGAGTATGTATCTATCTCCTTCTTTTCCGCCCTTTCTCTGATCATCACACTTAATATTAAGTTAAAGATTAATCAATTAATATTTAACTTTAGAATAGAAGTCATCCTTATGACTCCCCCATACTCATGTTCTCTTTCTCTTACAGGAGGAGCAACTGAAGTGCGACCACAGCTTCTGTGCAGTGAAGCGCCCACACTTTTATGGGCACACGGCGTGTAGAACCCACGCCCCTTATGCCAACAAGAAAGGAGATCTGAAGTTCTGGGACCCGCAGAATTGTACGGTCTGCCAGGAACGCCTGGTCGACGCGTTCAATAACCCTCCTTCAGCGGAGGTTAGGGACGCTTCTCGAGAGAAGCTACGCAGATGGGTGCGTGGCTTCCAGAAGAACGCTACTGGACCGTACCTTGCCACTGAAGACTTGAGGGCCTTACTGTTCCCAAAGGCATCCCCAGACTCTGTGGTCCCCAAGGATCAGATCCCCACCGTCCAGATCTCGGTGGAACCCGATGTTGTCATGGCCCAGTCCATGCACGAGTGTCACCCTACCTACGTCGCACCTGATGATGCGATCCTCCCCTTTACGGAAAAGGCCTTCGCTGCGTGTCACAAGGCAGTGGAAGAAGGGAAGCCTTGCCCTGCACTGGAGGAGTGCAGACCCTTCTCCCTGGTGACTCCCCCCGATGTTCGACACTGGAAGGATATCCAGCATACCTTCGTGGTGGGAAAACTAGATCCTGACGTTGCTGGACGTCAGTTTAATGAAGACCTCCCGAAACTTAATGACCATCTCCTTCGTCGGGAACAAGACACGAAGGAAAGGCTCGCAGCATCCATGTCCCTCCAAGTACAGCTTGACGTCATGGCTGGTGACACTAGAGTCCCCGACCACTACATGGTGCTCGCTAAATCGCATATGGCGACTCTGGTTAAGGACCTGTACAGCTTCATGAAGGCTCGAAGAGCCTGTCGTGAATTCGTGTTCTCAAGTGCCACAGTGAGACACGAACCCCGGAGGCTGATTTCCTCCAACATCTGGGGTAAACTCCTCTTTCCCTCTGATCTTGTGAAAGAGATCACCGACAAGGCCGCCACTGAGAACAGGAACCTTCTCAACAAGTGGGGCATGTTGAAGAAGAGGAAATCCTCTCAGGACGATGGCCCTCAACCTAAGAGGAAATCCTCCAAGCCAAAACCCCAGCAACGTCAACAGAGACGGCAGTTTCCGGGACCCGCTACTCCCCAAGTGGCTGCTCAGCCACAGCAGACCTTTCAACTGGTCACCCAACCGGTTTTGTCCCAGTCACCGGTTTTCACCCCTGCCTTTGAGCAACAGACGACTACCTTTCGTCCCAAAGGTAGAGGCTCAAGCAGAGGTGCGGGCAGAGACGCATCTCGCCGTCCCTCCAGAGGCAGAGGAGGAAGGGGAGCTAGCGGCCGAGGCAGTAAACCCTCGGGACACCAGAAGCAATGAAGTGCTTCCGGTGGGAGGAAGACTCCGCCAATTCCAGGATCGTTGGACCTTCGATTCCTGGGCACACAGCATCGTCAAGATGGGTCTAGGCTGGAGTTGGACTCAACCACCCCCAACCTTCCAGCAATTCTTCCAACAATCAACCCCCCTTCTGGAAGAATATGTCCTAGATCTCTTGAACAAGAAGGTGATAAGGAGGGTAAAGTCAACCAGGTTCCAAGGGAGACTGTTTTGCGTCCCCAAGAAGGACTCCGACAAGCTCAGAGTCATTCTCGACTTATCCCCCCTCAACAAGTTCATAGCGAACAACAAGTTCAAGATGCCGACTCTTGAACAGATAAGGACCCTTCTGCCTCGAGGTTCTTACACGGTCTCCATAGACCTGGCGGATGCCTACTGGCACGTTCCAATGAACCACCACGCTTCCTCCTACCTAGGATTTCGACTCCAAAGGAAAAGCTACGCCTTCAGGGCCATGCCCTTCGGCCTCAACGTGGCCCCTCGGATCTTCACAAAGCTGGCGGACGCCATAGTACAACAGCTCCGCCTCCAAGACGTCCAGGTGATGGCCTACCTCGACGACTGGCTAGTCTGGGCTCCATCACCCGAGGATTGTTTAAGATCCTGCAGCAAAGTCGCCCAGTTCCTAGAACATCTGGGATTCAAGATAAACGCGAAGAAATCTCGCCTCTCTCCAGCTCAGAAGTTCCAATGGTTAGGAATCCAGTGGAACCTTCAGTCACACCGCCTTTCCATTCCCCAGAAGAAAAGGAAGGAAATAGCAGGGTCTGTCAAGCGACTGCTGAAATCCAAACGGATCTCAAGATGTCAGCAGGAACGAGTTCTAGGCTCTCTACAGTTCGCCTCAGTGACAAACCCAGTGCTTCGGGCACAGCTAAAGGATGCCGCGGGAGTCTGGAGACGTTCTGCATCCATCGCTCGAAGAGACCTCAAGAGACGGCTCCCAAACAGACTTCGGCTTCTCCTCAAGCCGTGGTCGTAAGCAACGGCCCTGAAAAGGTCCATCCCTCTTCAGCACCCACCTCCATCACTCAACATCCACACGGACGCTTTGCTGGAGGGTTGGGGAGGTCACTCCCACCAAAAACAGGCTCAAGGCACATGGTCTCCCCTATTCAAGACGTTTCACATCAACATCTTGGAGGCCATGGCGGTCCTTCTAACACTGAAGAAACTCTCCCCGCCTCCCTCGATCCATATTCGTCTAACCCTAGACAACTCGGTGGTAGTTCGATGTCTCAATCGCCAAGGCTCAAGATCGCCCCAGATAAATCAGGTGCTTCTGACAATCTTCCGTCTGGCAGAGAAGAAGAAGTGGCACCTGTCTGCAGTTCACCTACAAGGATTCCGCAACGTGACAGCGGACGCTCTATCCCGGACAAGCCCGATAGAGTCGGAATGGTCTCTAGACGCAAGATCATTCTCCTTCATCTCTCACCAAGTCCCAGAACTTCAGATCGATCTCTTCGCAACGAGCGACAACAATCAACTTCCTCGATATGTGGCCCCGTACGAGGACCCCAAGGCAGAGGTAGTGGACGCCATGTCCCTGGTCTGGAACAGATGGTCCAAGATCTACCTGTTCCCTCCCACCAACCTTCTGCTGAAAGTCCTCTCCAAGCTGAGAACCTTCAAAGGGACAGCGGCCCTAGTGGCTCCCAAGTGGCCCCGGAGCAATTGGTACCCCCTGGTCCTAGAGCTGCAGCCCACGCTGATCCCTCTCCCGGGCCCAGTTCTCTCCCAGCAAGTACAGAAGTTGACTGTCTTCGCTTCATCATCGAAAATCAAGGACCTTCATCTCATGATTTTCTCTCCCTAGCCGCGAAGAAAAGGTTTGGGATCTCGAAGAAAAGTCTAGACTTCCTCGAGGAATACAAGACCGAATCCACAAGACGGCAATACGAATCATCCTGGAGAAAATGGGTCTCATTCGTCAAGGCAAAAAATCCTACGGAAATCACCATTGATTTTTGCATGTCCTTCTTTATTCACCTTCATGGACAGGGCTTGGCAGCCAACACGATTTCTACTTGCAAATCGGCCTTGACTAGACCACTGATGTATGCCTTCCAGATTGATCTGTCCAACGACATCTTCAATAAACTGCCGAAAGCATGCGCTCGTCTACGCCCAGCACCCCCACCAAAACCGATCTCCTGGTCTCTGGACAAGGTGCTCCATTTTGCCTCCAACTTAGACAATGATTCATGCCCTCTCAAGGATCTGACTCAAAAAGTTATATTTCTTTTTGCTCTTGCCTCAGGAGCCCGAGTCAGCGAAATAGTGACATTATCAAGGGAAGAGGGTCATATCCTGTTTACTGACTCAGGAGACCTTACCCTCTTCCCGGATCCGACGTTTCTCGCAAAAAATGAATTACCCACCAAAAGATGGGGCCCTTGGAGAATATGCCCCCTGAAAGAAGATGCCCCTCTATGTCCAGTAGAGAGCCTCAAGGTCTATCTTCGCAGAACTTCGGACTTTGGTGGAGGCCAACTCTTCAAAGGAGAAACATCGGGCAGCGACCTGTCACTGAAACAACTAAGAGCGAAAATCACCTACTTCATTCGCAGAGCGGATCCTGACAGTACACCCGCCGGTCACGATCCTAGAAAAGTTGCATCGTCTCTGAACTTCTTTCAGAGTATGGATTTCGAAAGCCTTAAGAGTTTCACAGGCTGGAAATCTTCGCGCGTTTTCTTCAAACATTATGCGAAACAAGTGCACGAAGTCAAACATTTTGTGGTAGCCGCAGGTAGTGTGATGAAACCTGCACCTAACTCTGCATAGAACAGTGAGTTACTTGGGACTCTAACTCTACGGGTGCCTATGTTGATCCTCGAGTGATACGTAGTGATTTCAAAAACACTTAGTGTTTTTTCATATACTGTTCTTATCCCAGGTGAAATGTCATAGTCGTCACAAGAGTGCCGCATGCCTAGAGCATGATGTGTTTTAATTTTAAAGACTGACGTTCCTCTGGAACGGGTGCCTACTAATAATTTTGAAATTCTCTTTCAGATTCAAGAGCACGTCTTTCATTACTATGTACATTATAATTTGTTGTAAATTACTTTTACATATTTATTGCATTCCATTAATATATTCTGCAATTGTGAAATAAAATTTCTATTTTATTACTTGTGCGTCTCAATCCGCTCCTACTTATACTATGAAATACACGTCTGTCATAGTTTTATTATCCCTTTCCTCTATGGTTGATGAAGATTACTAAGGTTTCAACCCTTATTATATACTCACCTGTGCAATGTAATATTCCTACTCGAATACTTACTTACTTCATATCTTAGAGACCAGACAATTCTCCATTAACATACAGTGCCTAACCACCACTTGTCTGCCCTTGAGAATGTTCCTATATGAATGCCAACCATTCAGTCTTGTCTCCAAGTTCCTCAGGTTCTCCCAGCAAGGTGAGTAGCCCTTCGATGACCACTTTGATCTTCGGCATGGCCCGTGGGGACTTCACTGCTAAGGGGGCAGGAAGTTCTCTTCCCTACGGTTCTTCTATTAAGATTACTGTGCTAACCTGTTCAAAGCCCTCAGCACTTACACTAAAAGGGGAAAATCTACCACGATACATTGATTCTCTGGTATTCTTCCATCAGGACGCCATGGCTTAAGCCCAAAAAACGGATTTTGAGCGAAGCGAAAAATCTATTTTTGGGTGAGATAGCCATGGCGTCCTGATGGACCCTCCCTGCTACTTCGTCCAGTTTTTCAGGTCCCACCCTGCTCTGCTGTATCATGGTGATCGGCAAGCAACTGGCTTCAGGATGAGGACGGACGTGACGTCATTTAGCAATGGCGCCCGTTTGTTTACGTCTCGAGTACCAAAAGTAGCCACGAACGAGATTAGCTGTGGAACGGCTCCCCAGCTATTCTCCGCCCCTACACATCGAAGTGTTAACTCTGTTTGGGGTGTAGATAGCTATGTGGCGCGTTAATACATGCGTCCCCTGTTGATATACGATGTCTTAAAGGGAAACCTTTAGGATACTCGCTCCAGAAGTTAGAATTCTGTGATAACCTGTGGTTAAATTCTCTGGGAATATTTAGTAGTTATATACCCAAGGAAGCTACCAAAAAGGACCCTTCCATCAGGACGCCATGGCTATCTCACCCAAAAATAGATATGTGTGTGTGTATATATATATATATATTTATATGTATACACATATACATACCTACATATATACATACATACATATATACATAAATACATGCATACATATATATATATTACTGTATATATATGGGTTATGGAAAAAATCCGCGAAGTGGTGAATCCGCAATGGTTGAACCGCGAAGTAGCGAGGGTTCACTGTATATATATGTAAACACTTTCATTACGGGATCCCCGGAAGTAGCTTTTATACATTACCATCCGGTCGAGTTGTTTAGTTGCGCCTCCGGACCCAACGTTACTCATTCTTACTTGGATTAACTTTATATATTAGTCACATATATATATTATATATACGATCCTTGTTCTCGACCTTCCCTTCCCTCTTTTGATATGATCACGGTTACGGTCTGACTTAATTTCAATTCCTTTTACAATCAAAATAGATCTGTTATTTTGATATTGATATTTAAGCACTCCCGAATTTGCTTACATTCAATATACTTTATGGCTATATATAAAAGATTTTTATCATGATATTGACATATATATACACAGATATTTAAGCTCCGGGCCCCTAATTTGCTTTCATTTAAGATACTCATGTATCTTTTGTCTTACAGACTGTACGTATATAAAACATTTTTATCATGATATTGATATATAAATCTTCTATCATGATATTGATATCATTTAAGCACCCGGGGCCCCCGAGCCCCTATTTGCTTTCCTTCAGGATTCCTAATGTATATATAGAAAACATTTTTATCATGATATTGATATATAAATCTTTTATCATGATATTAATATCATTTAAGCACCCGGGGCCCCCAAGCCCCTATTTGCTTTCATTCAGGACTCCTGATGTATATATATATAAAACATTTTTATCATGATATTGATATGTAAATCTTTTATCATGATATTGCTATAATTTAAGCATCCGGGGCCCCGAGCCCCTATTTGCTTTCATTCAGGATTCCTGATGAATATATATAAAGCATTTTTATCACGATAGTGATATATATAATTTGCTTTCATTCAGGACTCCTGATTTATATATATATATAAAACATTTTTATCATGATATTGATATGTAAATCTTTTATCATGATATTGCTATAATTTAAGCATCCGGGGCCCCTGAGCCCCTACTTGCTTTCATTCAGGATTCCTGATGAATATATATAAAAAATTTTTATCATGATAGTGATATATATATATATATATTTTAAGCACCGGGGCCTCCGGGCCCCTAATTTGCTTTCCTTTGAGATACTCATGTATCTTTTATTTTACAGACTGTACGCTGTGCAATGACGGCATGTGCCGCTGTCATCTATCAACCCTGCGGCCATGACGTGTGTCGTTCACACGCCCCCTGTTCTCTCCGAGTGGATGACTTAGCTGTTTGGCATCCAGACAATTGTGTAGTCTGCTACACAATGACCTCCATTCTAACATCTGACTCGGTGAGTGCATTTTCATTGATACAGACTTGTAGGGAGTTACGATTAATTTCAAACATTATTAATTTTAAGGCCACTAGTCATCTGGACTTCCTGCATGCCTTTCACTTCGTGTCTACGAAGTCCTTGGACTTCTTCACTTTTCTTTGGCACAAATATCCCTCGCTAATAGTCTGTTCTCTTTCAGTGCTCCCAACTTGAGAAAGATACAGCTCGGGCTATCCTCAAGATCTGGATTGACGGGTTCGCCCACAACGTGAAGGCCAAACAGCCTTATATCCTCTCTGAGGAATGGTGTTCCCGTCTCTACCCCCATGCTAAAACTTCAGCTGTGGTCCTCAAAGAGTTGGCGGATCCTATCATCGAGAGGTTTGAATCCCTTCTTCTGGCCCCGGACCAAGAAGAGACGGGCGGCACCCTAACTGAGGACGTCTCTACCCTCAACCTCGATGTGGAACCCATGGCTCTTGACGATCCCGACGCAGGTAGGGACATAGGTGAGTCAGGTGGTTCCAGGGCTAAGATTCCTATCCCTACCCCGGCTTTCTCTTCTACTTCAGAACACTCTTCTTTTCGAGGTTTTCCGGGGACAACCGGGACTGGTCTCAGTCCCCGGCCTGTTATCCCCAAGGTGAAGGCTCATCGTAAGACTTTATATACGACCCACAAGTCTTCCAAAGACCACAGGTCTTCAAAATCATCAGCTTCGAAGGCTAAATCTTCCTCCACCAGAGTCTCTCAAGACACAATTGCTGTGCCTTCAACCTCTCACGGAGTAGTCTCCGTTCCGGCACCTGTTCCCCCCCCCCCCCCCCCCCCCCGGCATCATCTAACCCGGTGGATTTTTCCGAGAAGATGTTTGCTCGTTTTGAGTCAATACTATCGTCTCATACGCAACAATCACAAGAGAGAATAGCTTCTATGGAGAGCATAGTTCAGGGACTCATGCGCTCGGGGCTGCCACCGCCACAACAGCAATACCCCATCCCCAACGCCTCCAAGCTTCCTCCTTTCAATAAGAATAACCCTTGGAGGTTGGCATTGCATGCCCCCTTCTCGGAGGGTATGTTGTCAATCGGAGATTTCGGTACCCGGCCTCTTGCGGATTATGAATTCTACCCACCGGGTCTTGAATTCCCCTTCCCGGGCTACGCTCGCCTCACGGAAGAGGCTCTGATTCGATTGGATAAGGTCCCAAAGGAAACTGTTAATTTTCCTAAAGAACAGGCACAGTCTGTCTTGGTCCGCGTGTTCAATGAGTGGGATTGCTTGAACATCAAAAATTTTAAGTAATTTTTATTTTTCCTAACATACTTACCGAGAACTACTTTCTTAGGAGTTACCTGTAACCTCCTCTCTACCGACCAGAGTTTTGTGTAGTGTACCCCCCACCCCGTTTTCTAAGGAGGCCTACCCCCGGCATTAAGGAATGTGCCCCGAGGGTAGACTTACCGTAGGTCGATGTCTGCCCGGGTCAACAGCTTCAGTAAGTTCTATTGGATTAGCACAATGCTTGCAAGGGAAGAGAGGCACTCGGGGAAGGAAGGGAGGGCCATTACCCGAAAGTAGTTCTCGGTAAGTATGTTAGGAAAAATAAAAATTACTTAAAATTTTTGATTTGTTCCAACACGAATACTTACCTCGAACTACTTTCTTAGGAGACTTACACTTTAGGAGGCGGGAGTGCTATTCTGACCCCCTGACCCGGGAAGCGGAGGCCAAGAGGCCCAGGGATAACGGTACCTACTAGAAAACGGATGATAGGGTAACTACACAAGAGTTCACGTTAGTGTCTAAGTACTCACCCTTTGAAAAAACTTCTTCTGATGCTTCTTCCAGTAGCGTAGTCGTGAAGAATGTGTTATCCAATGGTATAAGTTGGTACTCCCCGATGAGGCTAGGAAGCAACTGGGTAGGATGGAAGGAAACCGCACCTGTGTCTCCCGGTTGCTAGCCGTGATTGAGCCTGGGGCTTTTACCGTTACACCACTTGGAGGGCGGAGATGACTGTTCCAATGGAGAACCCGTCTAAGGACTTCCTCAAGTAGTCCTTGAGGTAATGGGCAGTAAAAGTTGACTGGTTCGACCAAGTACCTGCTCGCAGGATCTGACCTACTGCCATGTTCTTCTCAAAGGCTAAGGAGGTGCTCAGGCCCCTGATGTCATGAGGTCGGGGGGTGCCTGGCACTGCTATGCCTTCTTCCATGTAGGCTCTGGCAATAACTTGTCTCAACCAGAAGGAAATGGTGTTCTTGGACACTTGCTTCTTAGTAATACCCGTGGATACGAAGAGGCTCTTGATGCCTGGGCGGAGATGAGCCGTTCTTTCAAGGTATTTTCTAATTGTCCGTACAGGGCATAATTTCAAATCCTCTGAATTACTCGTCCTAGGGATGGCAGGTATTGAAAAACCTTCGAACCTCAGATCCCAGACTGCTGGGTTCTGAGTCTTAGCCACAAAAGAAGGAACGAACTTGAAGGATACTTCTTTCCACCCCTTCGAATGAGAAACGTCATATGACAGACCATGGATCTCACCCACTCTCTTAGCGGACGCCAAGGCCAGCAAGAAGACGGCCTTGAGGGTGAGATCTCTGTCCACGATATCTTTCAAAGGTTCAAAGGGGGGCCACACAACATCTTCAGGACCTTGGCTAAGTCCCACTGGGGCACCCTACTCGCCTGTGGGGGGCAGGACTGCTCGAAAGTCTTGACAAGCATTGCTATGAGCCTCGAGGCCCCCAGGTCGATGCCCTTCAGGAGGAAGACTTGGCCTAAGGCGGCCCGAACCCCTTTTATGGCTGGGATTGACATTCCCACCTTGTCTCTAAGAAACACCAGAAAATCTGCTATGTCTGGGACAGAGGCCTTAAGAGGTTTAATGCGCTTCTCAGAGCACCACTTCGTGAAGGAGGCCCACTTAGCCTGGTAGACCGCAGCTGACGACTTTCTCAGGTATAGCGACATTCTCTTAGCAGTGGATGAAGAATATCCTTCTTTCTTCAGGAGCCGCTCGATAGTCTCCAGGCGTGAAGACGTAGGGAGAGTGGGTTGTCGTGGAGCCTGAGAAAATGAGGTTGATGCAGAAGGTCTGACCTGTCGGGCAGAGGCCACGGTGGTTGACTCGCCAGGTCTTTTAGGTCCGCGAACCACTCTCTCTCCGGCCACCAGGGCGCTACCAAAGTCATCTTTAGGTTTCGGGCTGTCCTTACTCTGTTGAGCACTTGCCTTATCAACATGAAAGGGGGAAAAGCGTACACATCTAGCTTGTCCCACTTGTGCTGAAAGGCGTCTTCTAAGGCTGCTTTCGGGTCTGGTACAGAAGAACAATATACGGGGAGTTGGGCGTTGAGTTTTGTTGCAAAGAGGTCCATCACCGGGGAACCCCAACATTGGATGATGAGCTTGGCTACTTCTGGAAGAAGGGACCATTCTGTCCCTACTATCTGGCCCACTCTGCTGAGACCGTCGGCCAGCACGTTTTTCTTCCCGGGAATGAACCTCGCTAACAACACCACTTGGTTCTCTTCTGCCCAATCTAGAATTTTTATGGTGAGATCGCACAATTCCTTCGACTTCAAGCCTCCTTGCTTCTTTATGTATGCTACTACCGTGGCGTTGTCGCACATCAACGCCACGGTGTTTCCCTTTAGCAGATCTGCAAAGTGTAGGCATGCCTTCTGGACTGCCTTCAACTCCAGGACATTGCTGTGGAGTTCCTTTTCCCCGTCCAACCAGGTCCCTCGTGCTGTTTCGTCGAGGAGATGGGCTCCCCACCCTTGGTTTGAGGCGTCTGTGAACGGTAGTAACTCGGGGGGGTCGCTCCCGAAGGGCATCCCCTTGAGTGAGTTCGACCGGCAATGCCACCATTCCAGGGAGGGTCTCGTGTTAGGTAGAACTGGGATTAGAACTTGTTGTGAGTTCAATTGGCACCAGAGGTTCTTCAGGTTCCATTGTACGGCTCTGAGCCTTACCCTCCCTTGGGGAACTAGTTTCTCCAATGAGACCAGGTGACCTATCAGTTTCTGCCAGTCTTTCGCTCTCCTGGGGCGCTCCGACAGGAACGGCCGAATGATATTCATGAGGTTGTTTATTCTGTCCTCCGAAGGGAAGGCTTTTCCCAGAATGGTATCTAACGTCATTCCCAAGTAGTTCATTCTGGTGGATGGGGATAGGTTTGATTTTTCCGGGTTGATTACGATGCCCAGATCCTTGCAAAACTGGAGGAGTTTCATCCCTTGTTCCTCCAAGAGGTCCTTCGAGGAGGAAAGAAGCAACCAGTCGTCCAGGTATCGGATGAGGCGAATGCCTCGTTCGTGAGCCCACACTGAGACAGTCGTGAAGACTCTCGTGAACACCTGGGGCGCTGTTGACGATCCGAAGCAAAGGGTCTTGAATTGCAGGATCTGGGAACCCCATTTCACCCGGAGAAACTTTCGACTCGAGGGGTGGACCGGAATTTGGAAGTAGGCGTCCTTGAGGTCTATGGTCATCATGTAATCTTTCTCCCTCAAGGACAGCAGGACTGACTTCGGAGTGTCCATTTTGAAGTCCGTCTTCTTGATGAACTTGTTGAGACCCGACAGATCTATAACCGGTCTCCACCCCCCCGTCGCTTTTTCTACTAGGAACAGACGACTGTAGAAACCCGGGCCTGGGAGAAGAACTTCTTCCATGGCGCCCTTCTCTAACATGGAGGACACCTCCTCTTGAAGGGCGGTCTTCTTCAACGGGTCTCTGGGAGCTGGCCATTCCGCCCGGCTGGCCGGGATAAGAGGGGGTGGTCCCGCTAAGAACGGTAGTCTGTAACCCTCCTTTAGTACGGACACTGTCCAAGGCTCCGCTCCGTGAGCCTTCCATGCTTGCCAATGTAGTCTGAGGCATCCCCCAACCCGAGGCTTGGGCGGGGATAGGGGGCCTCCCACTCTATCTCCTTCTGGAGGAGCGGCCTGAACGGCCTCTCCTAGAGGCAGAGTAACCCGACATGAAGGAGCTTGAGGAAGCTGGAGCTCCCCTACGGGGGGGCTGAGGCGTTGAAGACCAGGAGGAAGAGGGAGCCTCTCTCCTCGTCGTGCTGGGAGAGGCTTGGGCCGTCGCGGCACTATCCGAGACGGACCTCTTGTAGGGCGGTCTCCTAGAAGGCGTAGGCCTGGGGTTGTTAGACTCCTTCTTCTTCGAGATCTTCTCCATGATGGTCTCTAGTTCTTTCAGGGGAAACAATTACTCTCCCCACAAGGGTAAGCTCCGTATGGCCCGCGCTTCCCTGTCTGGCACCTTCCGGGATACCTTAGCCAGTACGGTGTCTCTCTTACGGAGTACCCAGTTAGCCGTCAAGGCGAGCGACTGGTATGTTAAAAATTTTAGGGTTTTACCCCCTGAGGTAATAAGGTCCCTCAGGAGGCTCTGCTGGTCAGGGTCCGCGGGGTTGAACGAGGCTTGTACTCCTACTAAGGTGGAAGCCCACCAGTCCAGCCAAGAGGAGACGTTCACTAGATCCCTTGACATTTCCTCCATCATGGAAGCCTCCGCTGGCGAGAAACAGACTGGGGCCGAAGAGGCTCTATCCTCTGAGACGCCCTGACTCAGGATGTCAATGGATGATTCCACTTTACAGGGGCCTGGGCGACGCCCCTCTGGCACATATACTTTGCCCTGAGTTTTGAGGCCCTGGAGCAATTTTGAGGAACTCTGGGTTTTGGGGGCCTCGGCATTACTAGCCACCACCTTGTCCACATACTCCTGCCCTAGGACCAGATCTCGTGCTAGAGGAAGCGCTAGAGACGTCTTAGGTTGGGTAGGGGTCTGCATAATCCGTAACAGGCTTGACCTCCAGTAGTCTTCGTCCGTAGCTGTAGGTTCCTCAATTTTGTGGTGCCTCCTGATAAGGCCAACCACCCTCCTATAGGCCGACTCCTCCGTTGGTGAACCCTCCCTTCCGTCAGCCGAGGTCTCGGCTTGGGACCGGGGAGCTGGGTTACCGGGCACACCGACTGGACGTCTAACTCTTGGAGCCAGGGGTGCCGTCCTACCGAGGTACTGGACTTCATCGGCGGGGACGTCCGCACCAGGGGCCTGGGTTAACGCAGGCATCGCCGATTCAGCGGGGACTCTCGTCCGTTCAAGGGCTCTGGGTGCCGAGGATGCGGTTCCCGTGGGCTGACCCGGCAGCGGGAACCGTTCCTTCCGACCCGAAGGCCGCACCAGCTGGGCTGGTTCGGCCAGGCCGCCCGAAAAGAAGCGCGTTTCCCCCCGCTGGGCGGGGTGAACCGGAGGCTTCGAGGACTTGTGCCTTCCTGTAGAGTCCTTCCTGCGAGCTTGGTTGCGAGGGTCAAGGTCGTGTTTTGAGGACGGCATCCTTGGCGAGAACTCTCTGGACCGGCGGTCCGGGGAACAAGGCACCCTTGAGTCCCGGGGTACGAAGACCCAGTCGCCATAAGGAGACCTACTCCTCTTATACTTACGTCCTGGGGAGCGGGAGCGCTTCCTACTGTACCTGGAGCGCGACCTAGAACGGGAACACCTGCTCCTGGACCGCTCCTTCCAACGACGGTGTTTTCTCCTGACTTCTTCCTCCGACGAGAAATAATCTTCCAACGAACCCGACGACACTGTACTTATCGTATGTCGGGCGGTAGCGGGGACTGCGGGGGACTTCTTCACGCGTTGAGTGCCCGAGGTCGACGGCTGAAGGAAATCTTCGGGGACTTCCGTGAGGGGGGCCGGGAACGATTCAAGGCGCTCCATGCTAGGGAGCCAGGGGTCCAGGCCCTCTTCCATTCTTAACGGGGACCTACCTGGTGTCTTCGGAAGCCTCCAACCGAAGGCATCATTACCCGAAGATCGTAACTTATTCTGGTTATCTCCGCCTACCGAAGACCCTGAAGCACAGGCCCACGAGGGCGGCGAAGACACAGACACCGTGTTACTACCCCACAAGGGGTCATCGGAGGACACGTGCCCCCCGAGCACAAGGGTCGACTCTCCGGACGCACTACTGGGTTCTTCACTAGCCCTAGAAGGGCCCGCAACCGGCACTGCACTTTCACTAGGCTCTTGGGGAAGGCCGCTTTGTTCCTTCTCCACGACAGACTTACCTCGGCCCCTACTCTGTGTAGGGGACGGCGAAACAGAGGCCCCGTCGGACCGCTCACTGAGTGATGGTAGCGGCGAAGTAACGCTAGCTTTTCTGGGGGAACGTTTCGCCGATTTTCTCTTTTTAGTACCGTAACGTACCCACTGGATATCACTCCAGCCTACACACTCGGGGCACGTATCTGCTGACGAACAAACCCTTCCCCTACAGGAGGAGCAAAGGGAGTGAGGGTCCACTTCAGGTTTGGAGAGGAACGCTCCACACGATTTACCGGCCCTAGGCCCTGGACAACGGCGGATTTGCTCCATAATGCACACACGCAAGACACAAGCATGAAGGGAATCAAGGAATACACTGGGTAAGCACACGGGTGGAAGGTGAACACACAGGAACACCCGGGAAAAGTACACAGGAAAACACAAGTTACCACGCGGGGAACACGTGGGACACTCAGAACGCACACAAAGGATCGATAGAGAACGAGGGCGACGTGTTTACACGTCGCGACCAGAGAACTTACTGAAGCTGTTGACCCGGGCGGACATCGACCTACGGTAAGCCTACCCTCGGGGCACATTCCTTAATGCCGGGGGTAGGCCTCCTTAGAAAACGGGGTGGGGGGTACACTATACAAAACTCTGGTCGGTAGAGAGGAGGTTACAGGTAACTCCTAAGAAAGTAGTTCGAGGTAAGTATTCGTGTTGGAACAAACAATGATTACGGCCTACAAAAGTTCATATACTATGTTTGTGGCCGACGACCAGACCCCTACCCCATGTGCGACCAAGATCATGAGACGGTCTTTCAGGCTATCAAGGAAGAGAAGCCTTTACCTCACCTCAGGGAGACCGTCTTACCCTCCCTTCTCTTTCCGGGAGACAGTGAATGTTGGCGGAACGCCCCAGCTACCTTCTCGGTAGGTAAGTTGAGCCCGGACTGTGCCTCGACGCAGTTCAGCGAACGGCTTCCCAAACTCCCGGAGTCTCTCATTAAATTGGAATATGAGTCAAGGTGTAGATTCAGCAGATCCCTTAATTCAGTTGCCCTTTCCGAATTGACTGTCGCCACTTACACCGAGGAGGACCTCCTTAAGGTCCTCACTAAGTCACTTTTGCAAAACTTTATGGCTGATGCCTATCGATTTTGCAAATGCCAGGACCCATTGTCGACGACACGTTCTATCCGAAGCCACGATTAGGGACGAACCTAATAGGCTCGTCAAAGCTCCAGTCTGGGGCCCGGATCTTTTCCCAAGGGACTTAGTTAACTCGGTCCTTAGCGAGGCAGCTAGAGCCAACCAAAACCTCAAGGTTAGGTGGGGCCTGGTTTTAAAGAGGAGATATGAGCCTACTAGTACTCCATTCGAGGTAGGAAGAGATTGAGGCCCTTCCAATCTTCCCAATTCAGGCAACCTCTGCAAGTGGTTCAACCGGTCTCAGTCCACGGAAGAACTACGTTCCTTCACAAAAGATCTGCTACTAAAGAATGCAATCCAAAATATACGTCGCTTAAGATTTCACGGACGCTTGTTCAGCGTGCCAAAGACAGGCTCAGACAAACGGAGAGTAATCCGGGACCTGTCTCGTTTAAATTCCTTCACTCGTTGCGACAAATTCCATATGTTTACCGTCTCGGAGGTGTGGACTTTACTTCCCCGTGGGGCCGTCACCACCTCCATCGATCTTACAGATACCTACTATCACGTTCTAATAGCAAAGCATTTTCGTCCTTTTCTGGGCTTCAAGCTAGGCAAACAAGCCTATGCATTCAAAGTGATGCTATTAGGGCTCAACATACCACCCAGAATCTTCACCAAACTAGCAGAGACAGTAACTCAAGAGCTTCGGACTCAGGGGATACAGGTAGTAGCCTATCTAGACTATAGGCCGACTCCTCCGTTGGTGAACCCTCCCTTCCGTCAGCCGAGGTCTCGGCTTGGGACCGGGGAGCTGGGTTACCGGGCACACCGACTGGACGTCTAACTCTTGGAGCCAGGGGTGCCGTCCTACCGAGGTACTGGACTTCATCGGCGGGGACGTCCGCACCAGGGGCCTGGGTTAACGCAGGCATCGCCGATTCAGCGGGGACTCTCGTCCGTTCAAGGGCTCTGGGTGCCGAGGACGCGGTTCCCGTGGGCTGACCCGGCAGCGGGAACCGTTCCTTCCGACCCGAAGGCCGCACCAGCTGGGCTGGTTCGGCCAGGCCGCCCGAAAAGAAGCGCGTTTCCCCCCGCTGGGCGGGGTGAACCGGAGGCTTCGAGGACTTATGCCTTCCTGTAGAGTCCTTCCTGCGAGCTTGGTTGCGAGGGTCAAGGTCGTGTTTTGAGGACGGCATCCTTGGCGAGAACTCTCTGGACCGGCGGTCCGGGGAACAAGGCACCCTTGAGTCCCGGGGTACGAAGACCCAGTCGCCATCAGGAGACCTACTCCTCTTATACTTAAGTCCTGGGGAGCGGGAGCGCTTCCTACTGTACCTGGAGCGCGACCTAGAACGGGAACACCTGCTCCTGGACCGCTCCTTCCAACGACGGTGTTTTCTCCTGACTTCTTCCCCGACGAGAAATAATCTTCCGACGAACCCGACGACACTGTACTTATCGTATGTCGGGCGGTAGCGGGGACTGCGGGGGACTTCTTCACGCGTTGAGTGCCCGAGGTCGACGGCTGAAGGAAATCTTCGGGGACTTCCGTGAGGGGGGCCGGGAACGATTCAAGGCGCTCCATGCTAGGGAGCCAGGGGTCCAGGCCCTCTCCCATTCTTAACGGGGACCTACCTGGTGTCTTCGGAAGCCTCCAACCGAAGGCATCATTACCCGAAGATCGTAACTTATTCTGGTTATCTCCGCCTACCGAAGACCCTGAAGCACAGGCCCACGAGGGCGGCGAAGACACAGACACCGTGTTACTACCCCACAAGGGGTCATCGGAGGACACGTGCCCCCCGAGCACAAGGGTCGACTCTCCGGACGCACTACTGGGTTCTTCACTAGCCCTAGAAGGGCCCGCAACCGGCACTGTACTTTCACTAGGCTCTTGGGGAAGGCCGCTTTGTTCCTTCTCCACGACAGACTTACCTCGGCCCCTACTCTGTGTAGGGGACGGCGAAACAGAGGCCCCGTCGGACCGCTCACTGAGTGATGGTAGCGGCGAAGTAACGCTAGCTTTTCTGGGGGAACGTTTCGCCGATTTTCTCTTTTTAGTACCGTAACGTACCCACTGGATATCACTCCAGCCTACACACTCGGGGCACGTATCTGCTGACGAACAAACCCTTCCCCTACAGGAGGAGCAAAGGGAGTGAGGGTCCACTTCAGGTTTGGAGAGGAACGCTCCACACGATTTACCGGCCCTAGGCCCCGGACAACGGCGGATTTGCTCCATAATGCACACACGCAAGACACAAGCACGAAGGGAATCAAGGAATACACTGGGTAAGCACACGGGTGGAAGGTGAACACACAGGAACACCCGGGAAAAGTACACAGGAAAACACAAAATACCACGCGGGGAACACGTGGGACACTCAGAACGCACACAAAGGATCGATAGAGAACGAGGGCGACGTGTTTACACGTCGCGACCAGAGAACTTACTGAAGCTGTTGACCCGGGCGGACATCGACCTACGGTAAGCCTACCCTCGGGGCACATTCCTTAATGCCGGGGGTAGGCCTCCTTAGAAAACGGGGTGGGGGGTACACTATACAAAACTCTGGTCGGTAGAGAGGAGGTTACAGGTAACTCCTAAGAAAGTAGTTCGAGGTAAGTATTCGTGTTGGAACAAACAATGATTACGGCCTACAAACGTTCATATACTATGTTTGTGGCCGACGACCAGACCCCTACCCCATGTGCGACCAAGATCATGAGACGGTCTTTCAGGCTATCAAGGAAGAGAAGCCTTTACCTCACCTCAGGGAGACCGACTTACCCTCCCTTCTCTTTCCGGGAGACAGTGAATGTTGGCGGAACGCCCCAGCTACCTTCTCGGTAGGTAAGTTGAGCCCGGACTGTGCCTCGACGCAGTTCAGCGAACGGCTTCCCAAACTCCCGGAGTCTCTCATTAAATTGGAATATGAGTCAAGGTGTAGATTCAGCAGATCCCTTAATTCAGTTGCCCTTTCTGAATTGACTGTCGCCACTTACACCGAGGAGGACCTCCTTAAGGTCCTCACTAAGTCACTTTTGCAAAACTTTATGGCTGATGCCTATCGATTTTGCAAATGCCAGGACCCATTGTCGACGACACGTTCTATCCGAAGCCACGATTAGGGACGAACCTAATAGGCTCGTCAAAGCTCCAGTCTGGGGCCCGGATCTTTTCCCAAGGGACTTAGTTAACTCGGTCCTTAGCGAGGCAGCTAGAGCCAACCAAAACCTCAAGGTTAGGTGGGGCCTGGTTTTAAAGAGGAGATATGAGCCTACTAGTACTCCATTCGAGGTAGGAAGAGATTGAGGCCCTTCCAATCTTCCCAATTCAGGCAACCTCTGCAAGTGGTTCAACCGGTCTCAGTCCACGGAAGAACTACGTTCCTTCACAAAAGATCTGCTACTAAATAATGCAATCCAAAATATACGTCGCTTAAGATTTCACGGACGCTTGTTCAGCGTGCCAAAGACAGGCTCAGACAAACGGAGAGTAATCCGGGACCTGTCTCGTTTAAATTCCTTCACTCGTTGCGACAAATTCCATATGTTTACCGTCTCGGAGGTGTGGACTTTACTTCCCCGTGGGGCCGTCACCACCTCCATCGATCTTACAGATACCTACTATCACGTTCCAATAGCAAAGCATTTTCGTCCTTTTCTGGGCTTCAAGCTAGGCAAACAAGCCTATGCATTCAAAGTGATGCTATTAGGGCTCAACATACCACCCAGAATCTTCACCAAACTAGCAGAGACAGTAACTCAAGAGCTTCGGACTCAGGGGATACAGGTAGTAGCCTATCTAGACGATTAGCTAATCTGGTCAGACAATGTCCAGATTTCCCGCGTAGCAACGAACAAAGTCCTCACCTTCCTTCGGCAACTGGGATTCCAAGTCAACTTCGAGAAATCCCGCCGGTTCCCACAGACCAAGTTTCAATGGCTGGGACTACAAGGGGACCTGTGCTCCCATACGCTGTGCTTCCCCAAAGCCAAAAGGAAGGTGATAGCGAGGAATACAAAACAATTTCTCAAGGAAAAGTTAACCTTCCGAAGGAGCCGAGAGTGGATCCTAGGTTCCTTACAGTTCGCCTCCGTGACAGACATCGTCCTCAGGTCCAAACTCAAGGACATAAACAGAGTGTGGCGCTCCAGAGCAACCGCAATACGCCGAGACAGACGTGCTCGCCTTTCCCCAACCCTGAGAAAAAGTCTGCAGACTTGGATGAAGATCAAGAATCTTTCCAAGTCCGTTCCTTTACAACACAAGAAAGTCCAAGGGTTATGGTCACCGGTCTTCCAACAAATGCACGTCAACGTCCTAGAAGCCATGGCAGTCTTCCTCACTTTATAACGTCTCAATCCAGCCAGGAATCTCCATATCAGACTGGTTCTCGACAGTGCAGTCATAGTACACTGCCTCAACAGAGAAGGCTCCAGATCAGCCCAAATAAACCACATCATGTTGAAGTTTTTCTCCATGGCGGCAATGCACAAGTGGCACCTGTCAGCAGTCCATCTAGCAGGAGTCCGGAATGTGGTAGAGGACTTACTTTCCCGGACGACTCCGCTAGAGTCAGAATGGTCACTAGACAATCGATCTTTCCAGTGGATGATATCTCTAGTCCCGGGTCTCCAGGTGGATTTGTTTGCGACGAAATCCAATCGCAAAATAGATTGTTACGTAGCCCCCAACCTGGACCCTCAGGCTTATGCCACGGACTCTATGATTCTAGATTGGAGTACCTGGAAGACGATTTATCTGTTTCCTCCGGTGAACCTCCTGCTGAAAGTTCTGCACAAACTCAGATCCTTCAAAGGTCAAGTGGCTCTCGTAGCCCCCAACTGGCCCAAGAGCAATTGGTTCCCCTTGTTGCTAGAACTAGGTCTCCGCCCCCGGCGGATTCCCAATCCGGTGTTAACAAAGACAGTGCAAACTCGCAATGTGTTCGCTTCCTCAAGGATTCTGAATGCCCTAACTTTATAGACTTCATGAAGTTCGCAGCCCAACGAGGTGCAAACATCGATCCTTTGAATACTATTTTCCTGGAATCTGACAAAAGGGAATCTACTCTCCGTCAATATGACTCAGCTGTCAAGAAATTAGCTAAGTTCTTGAAAGATTCCCAAGTTGAGAAAATGACGATGAACCTAACTGTGACATTCTTCAGAACTCTCTTCGAATCTGGCCTGGCAGCCAATACCATTACTACAATCAAGTCAGCCTTGAAAAAGATCTTCCATATTGGTTTTGACATTGATCTAACGGATTCATATTTCTCATCCATTCCGAGAGCTTGTGCCAGACTAAAACCTTCGACTCGCCCTAGCGCAATTTCCTGGTTTTTGAACGATGTTCTTAAGGTAGCCTCTGACACCCCAAATGAAACCTGTAACTATATGGCATTGTTAAGAAAGTCACTTTTTCTTTTGAGCCTCGCCTCGGGCTCCAGAATCTCAGAATTGTCAGCCTTATCTAGAGACCCTGGTCATATAGAGTTTCTCTCTTCGGGTGAGGAGGTTCTCTCTCCTAACAAAGTTTTCCTGGCTAAAAATTAAGACCCCCAAAACAGGTGGTCTCCCTGGAAGATTGTTCCACTTCCTCGGGATCTATCCCTGTGTCCAGTTACCACCCTGAAAGCCTACTTAGGTAGAACTTCCACTACAACCACAGGGCCCCTTATTTATTAGAGAACACGGAAGAACCATTACCCTTAAGGGAATCAGACAACAAATTCTTTATTTTATTAAACAAGCTAATCCTGCATCATTCCCACATGTCCATGATATTAGAGCTGTGGCTACCTCAATTAATTTTTTCCACCATATGAAATTTGATGAGCTCTCAAAATATACGGGTTGGAAGTCCCCTAAAGTTTTCAAGCGCCACTACCTAAAACCTTTAGAAGCTCTAAGATTTGCCACAGTAGCTGCAGGGAATATAGTTCCTCCTGAAGGTACTGAGTCCTAATCACAACATCTTGCTCTGACCTCTTTCCCTCCTGCCTGGCTTACCTGTTGTTCCTACCTGTTTTGTTACTATACACCCTTATGGTGTATTATTTTATTATTCAATTGTTCAATTTCACGAATTGTTTTCATTACACTTGTTCTTGAATCCCCGAGTTGATTTTATTTTGCATTTTTGATTACCAAGCTGGATTCCCACTATTCATATCTGTTGAATTCTACCTACGGGTTTCATTATTGATTGTTTACCATGTCTATTTATCACTGTCATATACATGTTGATCTAATTTTACGGGTTTCCACATCCCTCTTTTTTTATATTAAACTCATCAGCTCTGTTATTTTGTGTTATTCCCTCTTCAGGTAGTTAGCCATATTGGGTCCCCATTCTCTGGTACGATTTCACTGGGCGGCACGGGTCGGAGCCCAAAAAAGGGATTTTGACAAAGGAAAAATCTATTTCTGGGCGAGAGACCCGTGCCGCCCAGTGAACCCACCCATCCCTCCCTGATTGGGCCCCAATCTGGGGTGCTATAAGGAGTGACGTCACTGGCGTGGGATTGCTAGTAGTAGTAGGATGTTGAACGGCACCTCACTGTTCGGGGATGTTGACAGGAGATATCTAAATGGTGCGAGGCCTCTGGTTGTGATTTATTCAGCGCCCCAGTATTATACCGAAAACCTTATTAAGGTGAGCGAGCTGGGTTCAACCTAGCATTCCTATACAAATTTTTCTCTGGTAAATTCATAGCAGTTTTTACCTTAGAAATGATGTTAAAGGAGCATTTCACTGGGCGGCACGGGTCTCTCGCCCTGAAATAGATTTTCTTTCGTCAAAATCCCTTAATTGCACAACTCACATCTCTGGATTCTCCCCCAACTTTAAATATGTTTTCCTATTCATATTTCAAGTACAGTACACACGATTGATTGATTGATTGATTTAAGGGTTTTCTGGCATCCTGACACCTAAGGTCATTGACGTCAATGACATTTATAATAAATAAAGAATAAAAGGAAATTCAATTTAAAATAACAAAATTAAAGATATAAATGTTATATAGCTTTCAGAAGACCTGCTTCTGGAATAAATCTAAAAATATCGCTAACATGGTAGGTCACATGTCCAAGAAGCTTGGCAAGGATGAACCTGCCATTCTTACCTCCAGCCTCAAACAGATATCGATTTCTTAAGGTGCTATAAGTGGGGTATTCGGTCAACAAATACCTCACTGTCAATAATTGTACTCAACAGTCATTGCAATATGGCTCATGCTGGCCAGTTAGTAGAAACTTGTATGTCAACCGAACGTCACCAATGCAGAGATGACAAATGTAATTGTCTATATCTACTATTTACATCATAGAATTGTCTTTGACCGGAGACATTTAGTTTGGATCATTATCCCCTAGCAATAAACTATTAGCACAAACAATGCACGAATGCATTTCAATGCCAAAAATAGACTTGAGTAAGCTAACCAAAATACTAAAATAATAATAAACCAAAGAGAGGAGAAGCATTAATAGGTTGGCTAGATTACAACAACGAAGTGATGGCAACATCACGGAAAACTGTATGAAATAGACACGTATGTATTGTATATATAAATACACACTTGTAATGGATATTTGGAACTTTATCCGAGGATAGGATGTTTCTCGCTTCTTTCTAAACAAAGCCATCCATACAACAATAGTATATAAGCAGAGGTTAGCGATGGGGAGAGAAGGAACACAGGTAAATTTTAAGTGATAGCCGTTGATGAGATTTCTCGACGCAAGGGCAGCTTTTCGAGGATGAAGTCACACGAACCTTGGGGGAGTTTCATAGAAGCAAACGGATACAATTGGTCTGCAGGAACCTCTCTTTTATAATAGTTACACTGCAATTAGCTTAGTCACTGACACATGTCAGTAACTTGACATCAACGTGTATTGCACGTGTCTGCATACTTGCAAGGTTTCGATGATTGAAGTGTGTGTGTATTTGTGTAGCATAAGAGAAAGGGTAGTGTGATTTATACAGACATTGGGAACCAGTCATGTAGGAATTCTTTTTATGCGTTAAATGTTTTTGGCAAAAAAAGACATCAAGCAAAAGAGAAAGGCCTTGGGACACGTCGAATGTGAACACTGGTTCGTCCGTAATGACTCTTAGGATAAATGAAACAGCGTACGTCGAGATTTAATTCATATATATATATATATAATTTTATAATTCCATATGAAAGCCTTAATCTAGATAATCATGCCCATGACCCACATCTCTTAAATAAGCAATCAGAAACACTGAAGCTTCTCCAAGTTAAAATATCATTAATTCTTTAACAGCATAATATTAAATCCACATTCTTGGGAGGCAGTAGGAGACTTAGACTCACGACCCCAATTGATTTAACAAGAATTGAAAAAAATTATATTTTAATTATAAAATAAATTTTTGAATATACTTACCCGGTGAATATATAATAGCTGCTGCTGCTCAGCGGCTCGACAGAAAACACACTCAAAAACTCGCGAGCGATCGCTATGAAGGTTGCGGGTATGCCCACCAGCGCCAACTATCGGCTAGATACCACTCCTGCATGTAAACAAACCCTTCAATTCTTCTCGTCCCGCTGCGTCTCTATTGGGGAGGAAGGGAGGGCCTTTAATTTATATATTCACCGGGTAAGTATATTCAAAAATTTATTTTATAATTAAAATATCATTTTTAAATATTTAACTTAGCCGGTGAATATATAATAGCTGATTCACACACAAGGCGGTGGGTAGAGACCAGAGTTAATTAAGTTTACAGCGTATATGCTAAGAGTTTTTGACAGTTATCAATATAACAAAACCAAAATATATAGGTACCTGGTAAGGAAGTTGACTTAGACGATTACTCTGCCTTGTAAGTCTGTCTTCCTCACGAAGCCCAGCGATCCTCTTAGGATGCTGAAAGACTCCCAGGAGCTGAAGTATGAAGGGTTGCAACCCATACTAACAGGACCTCATCAAACCCCTAATCTGGGCGCTCTCAAGAAATGACTTTGACCACCCGCCAAATCAACCAGGATGCGAAAGGCTTCTTAGCCTTCCGTACAACCCATAAAAAACAATATTAAAAACATTTCAAGAGACAGATTAAAAAGGATATTGGAATTAGGGAAGTGTAGTGGTAGAACCCTCACCCACTACTGCACTCGCTGCTACGAATGGACCCAGTGTGTAGCAGTCCTCGTAAAGAGTCTGGACATCTTTCAAGTAAAATGACGCGAACACTGACTTGCTTCTCCAAAAAGTCGCGTCCATGATACTTTGCAGAGATCTATTTTGCTTGAAGGCCACGGAGGTTGCTATAGCTCTAATTTCGTGCGTCTTAACCTTAAGCAAAGATTGGTCTTCCTCACTCAAGTGGGAATGAGCTTCTCGTATTAAAAATCTGATAAAATATGACAAAGCATTCTTTGACATAGGTAAGGATGGTTTCTTAACCGAACACCATAACGTTTCAGATTTACCTCGTAATGGCTTAGTACGAGCTAAATAGAACTTAAGAGCTCTAACGGGACATAACACTCTTTCCAGTTCGTTGCCTACGATCTCTGATAAGCAAGGAATATCAAAAGATTTAGGCCAAGGACGAGAAGGCAGTTCATTTTTGGCCAGGAAACCAAGTTGAAGAGAACAAGTGGCTTTTTCTGTAGAAAAGCCGATGTTCTTACTGAAGGCATGAAGTTCACTGACTCTTTTAGCCGAGGCCAAGCACACCAGGAAAAGAGTCTTAAGAGTGAGATCCTTCAGGGAGGCTGAATGTAATGGCTCAAACCTGTCTGACATGAGGAACCTTAGGACCACGTCTAAGTTCCATCCAGGAGTAGCCAAACGACGTTCCTTAGAGGTTTCAAAAGACTTAAGGAGATCTTGTAGATCTTTATTGTTGGAAAGATCTAAGCCTCTATGCCGGAAGACCGAAGCCAACATGCTCCTGTAGCCCTTGATCGTGGTAGCTGAAAGGGAGCGAACTTTTCTCAGGTGTAAGAGAAAATCAGCGATTTGGGCTACAGAGGTACTGGACGAGGATACAGATGCTGACTTGCACCAGTCTCGGAAGACTTCCCACTTCGACTGGTATACTCTAATGGTAAAAGCTCTCCTCGCTCTTGCAATCGCACTGGCTGCCTCCTTCGAAAAGCCTCGAACTCTAGAGAGTCTTTCGATAGTCTGAAGGCAGTCAGACGAAGAGCGGGGAGGCTTTGGTGTACATTCTTTACGTGGGGCTGACGTAACAGATCTACTCTTAGAGGAAGACTTCTTGGAAAGTCTACCAGCCATCGAAGTACCTCGGTGAACCATTCTCTCGCGGGCCAGAGGGGAGCAACTAACGTCAACCTTGTCCCTTCGTGAGAGGCGAACTTCTGCAGTACCTTGTTGACAATCTTGAATGGTGGGAATGCATATAGGTCCAGATGAGACCAATCTAGAAGAAAAGCGTCTATGTGTATTGCTGCTGGGTCTGGGACTGGAGAGCAATAGATTGGAAGTCTCTTGGTCATCGAGGTTGCAAAGAGGTCTATGGTGGGTTGACCCCAAGTCGCCCAAAGACTCTTGCACACGTCCTTGTGGAGGGTCCATTCCGTAGGAATTACCTGACCCCTCCGACTGAGGCAGTCTGCTAAGACGTTCAAGTCGCCCTGGATAAACCTCGTCAACAGGGAGATGCCTCGATCTCTTGACCAAATGAGCAGGTCCCTTGCGATCTCGTACAGCGTCAGGGAGTGGGTGCCTCCTTGCTTGGAAATGTATGCCAAGGCTGTGGTATTGTCGGAGTTGATCTCTACCACCTTGTTTCGAAGGAGACTCTCGAAGTTCATCAAGGCCAGGTGGACTGCCAAAAGCTCCTTGCCGTTGATGTGCATGGTCCTCTAACTTGAGGTCCACAGACCTGAGCATTCCCGACCGTCCAGGGTCGCACCCCAACCCAAATCCGACGCGTCCGAGAATAGTACGTGGTTTGGGTTCTGAACTGCTAGGGAAAGTCCCTCTCTCAGACTGATATTGTCGTTCCACCAATTCAGGCATGCCTTTACTGGTTCGGAGATCGGGATTGAGACCGTCTCTAATGTCTTGTCCTTTTTCCAGTGAAAAGCTAGATGGAACTGGAGAGGTCGAAGGTGTAGCCTTCCTAGCAAGACAAACTGCTCCAGGGATGATAGAGTTCCTACTAGACTCATCCAATTCCTGACTGAGCATCGTTCTCTCTTCAACATCAGTTGGACTTTGAGCAGGGCTTGCTCTATTCGGGGGGCAGACGGAAAAGCCCGAAAAACTGGACTGCGAATCTCCATCCCAAAATACAGTATAGTTTGGGATGGAATCAGCTGGGACTTTTCCAGGTTGACCAAAAGTCCCAATTCCTTGGTCAGATCCAATGTCCAATGAAGATCCTGCAGACAGCGATGACTGGAAGAGGCTCTGAGAAGCCAGTCGTCCAAGTATAGGGAGGCTCGGATTCCCGATAAATGGAGGAATTTTGCTACATTCCTCATAAGCCTCGTAAACACGAGAGGAGCAGGACTTAGGCCAAAGCACAGGGCCCGAAACTGGTATACCACATTGTTGAAAACAAACCTCAGAAAAGGTTGGGAATCTGGGTGTATGGGGATGTGGAAGTATGCGTCTCTTAGGTCGAGAGAGACCATCCAGTCTCCCTTTCTGACCGCTGCTAAGACTGATTTCGTGGTCTCCATGGTGAACTTTGTCTTCGTAACAAAGACGTTGAGTGCACTGACGTCTAGCACCGGTCTCCAACCTCCTGTCTTCTTCGGTACTAGGAAGAGACGGTTGTAAAACCCCGGTGATTGAAGGTCCGAGACTTTCACCACCGCTCCCTTCTCTAGCAAAAGAGACACTTCTAGTTTCAGGGCTTGTCTCTTTGACTCCTCTCGGTACCTGGGAGAGAGGTCGATGGGGGAAGTCGCTAGAGGAGGTTTGCGTACAAATGGAATTTTGTACCCCTCTCTGAGCAACCTCACAGATTGTTGGTCTGCGCCCCTCTTCTCCCAGGCTTGCCAGAAGTTCTTCAGTCTGGCTCCTACTGCTGTCTGAGGCTGCGGGCAGTCAGACTCTGCCACGTGAGGACTTGGCTCCTCTCTTCTTTCCTCTCTTTCCCTCGGCACGAGTACTTCCCCTGCTGGGAGCTCTGCCACGAAAGGGCGGAATAAATCTGGACGCCGGAGTGTCTATCCTAGGTCTTGCAGAAAAGGATGTCGAAGGAGTCCCTTTGCGAGCAGAGGACGCAACCAAGTCATGGGTGTCCTTCTGCACGAGTGAAGAAGCTATGTCCTTAACCAATTGTTGCGGGAACAAAAACTTAGATAAGGGAGCAAAGAGCAGTTCAGATCTCTGACAGGGAGTAACTCCTGCCGACAGAAAAGAGCAAAGGGACTCTCGCTTCTTTAGGACTCCCGACGTAAAAGAAGAGGAGAGCTCATTGGAACCATCGCGGATGGCTTTATCCATACAGGACATAATAAGTAAGGAGTCATCTCTATCAGCCGATGAGATTTTCCTACTTAAGGCTCCCAAACACCAGTCAAGGAAGTTGAAAACTTCAAAGGCTCTGTAAATGCCTTTCAGCAGATGGTCAAGGTTCGAGGAGGACCAACTAATCTTCGAGCGTCTCATGGCTAGGCGGTGGGGAGAGTCTACAAGGCTTGAGAAGTCGCCCTGGGCAGAGGCAGGGACTCCCAAGCCGAGAACTTCTCCCGTGGCATACCAGACGCTCGATCTAGACGAGAGTTTAGACGGAGGGAAGGCAAAGGCCGTCTTCCCCAAACTCCTCTTGGTTTCCAACCAGTCGCCTAAAAGCCGTAAAGCTCTCTTGGATGAGCGAGAGAGCACAAGTTTTGTAAAGGCTGGCATGTCAGCAGGTACGCCTAGAACAAACTCAGACGGCGGCGAACGAGGAGCAACAGCGACGAAGTGATCGGGAAACAACTCCTTAAAAATTAACATGACTTTCTTAAAAGTCCATTGATGGAGGAACTGTTCTCGGTTCGTCTACATCCGAAGGATGATCCTCAGGCTGAGGGTCAGCAACGTCCTCATCTGAAGGATCCTCATCTGACAACTGCTGAGAAACAAGCAAAGGGGTTGGCAATGCTTGACACGCAGCGTCCACACGCACTGGTGCATTAGTAGCTGACCAGGACGCAACGTCATGTAACTGCTTGACAGTCTGTGAACTGTCAACAACAACAGGTGCGTGAGGACGCACGGCGTCCACTCGAGACTGTTTTGACTGCCTAGTCTGAGCAGTCAAAACAACTCTAGACTGCGGTGGTTGACGCTCAGCGTCAAAACAAGTCAACTCCGATGGTTGGCGAACGTCCTGAACGTCAACAGGAGCATTAATAAGTGGCCTAACGTCCAAATGCGGCTGAAAATCCACACGAGACCGCATCGAGTGAGGCTCTACATAACGTGACTGACGTGACTTAGCTACGCCAACGTCAACAGGACGCACAAAGGTTCGTTTGGGCGGCTGAAGGCCAGGATCTCGATGAGATAAACGGCTAGGCTCAACGAGAACCTTATCGGCAGAATAGTCTTCCATAAGGGAGGCGAGCTTAGTCTGCATGTCCTGCAGTATAACCCATTTAGGGTCCACGGGAATGGGTGCGGTAAACGACGGGGTTAACGTCTGAGACGGCACAACCTTGCCTACACCAAGACTTTCTGAGCCTGTGTAACGTTGCTGCTTAGGCGGCGAGCAGTCATCCGATGACTGCAATGGGTCAGAACTGTCCCAATGACTACATCCAGGACGCTGGACCTGTCCTGAAGGGACCGACTTTCGCTTAAGGGGCCTAGAAACCTTGCTCCACGGTTTCTTATGCGAAAAGCCTTCGGAAGACGAGGAGAAAATGGGCTCTCTCGTCTTATGGTAGGGGCGATCTTGGTGAGATACGCCTGATACCAAAGAGGGAACGTCTGTTCGCTGATCAAGGCCTCTCGAACCCATAAGTCGTACGACATTACTTCTCCCCTGGACTTGGGAGCTTGCAAGAGGTCTCGGACTAGGTGAACGACAGGCACGAACAGACGAACCCTCGGTCGCAACACTGTTCACAACACTTTGCGCACTAATCACTTTCCCACTATTTTCCGCTGTGGCACTCTGACACTTAAGCTCTTTAACGTCAGCCATGAGTTGATTACGATCAGTTGCTAACGCTTCAACTCTTTCCCCCAAGGCATGAATAGCACGTAACATGTCTTGCATAGATGGTTCCTGAGTGCCAGAAGGGGGGTTAGGTACAACCACTACAGGGGAAGGATTAGGTTCAGGGGCATGTGGAGAGGAAAAATCTACTGACCTAGAGGAACTCCTCCTTACCCTATCTCTCTCTAGCCTACGTGCATACTTATCGTATTCGAGCCAATCGAATTCCGAAAGGCCCACGCATTCCTCACACCGATCTCCCAATTGACAGGTTTTACCCCGACAATTGGAACACACAGTATGTGGGTCGAGAGATGCCTTTGGAAGATGCCTATTACAGTCCCTAGCATTACACTTACGAAATCTAGGTACTTGTGAAGGGTCAGCCATTTTGAATTAGTCAAAGAAAGTCCAAAAAACAATCCAAGTCATCAACAATTAAATCTGTTCAATAAAGAGTTCAAGAGTTTAAGTTGAGGAAAAACACCTGCACTGCGAAAGCTCAAACCAAAATAAAGTACTTCACCAAATATGTTGAGAAAACTCCAGGTTATACAGCGAGTATTGATACGTCTTGTCGTCAAGGTCGACAGAGAAGAATTGAAGGGTTTGTTTACATGCAGGAGTGGTATCTAGCCGATAGTTGGCGCTGGTGGGCACACCCGCAACCTTCATAGCGATCGCTCGCGAGTTTTTGAGTGTGTTTTCTGTCGAGCCGCTGAGCAGCAACAGCTATTATATATTCACCGGCTAAGTTAAATATTTAAAAATACCCTTTTGAAAAGAACACACAACATCGGAACAAGAGGAAATATATACACACGTTTCGTAACCAATTTAAAACTCCTTTGAAATAAATATATATCACTTCTTTTTTAGTTCTTCTCTTTGTCTACAAAGCTAGAAAAATGTGGTCTCCAACCTATGTCCTATTATAAATATTAATAGTAACTATCCACTACAAGATGTTTATGACATTTTGTTGAATTCAAATTGTAATAATTAATTCTGGCAATAAACACCCAGTGAACAAATCCAGTTCTGGTTTAAAGAAATACATCAAATAAGTGTAATCACTATATTTTCTAGAGAAACTTTTATATAATGGTAAATTATACTTGATTTTCTCGCATCGGTCACTCTAAAATTCAAATATACCATACTGATACAAAGAAAGACGCTGCCCATACTGAAACTAGCTGCCAATGCTTTAAAATTGTCAAATTATTTGCACACTGAGATAATGACGAGATAGTTAACTCTCCTCTCAAAATAAATTTTCTAAATTCCTCAAAATATACTGCAAAGACGAGGGAAAATGTATGGCATACATTTAGTAAAAACGTAGAGAGTACGCGATACATTTTACCAGAGCCAGTTTTGTTCTTTCTATATTGAATATATCATCCACAATAGTTGTCACAGACCCTTCTTCATTCTCAAAGTCTAAAGTATGCTTAAAAGACATCCCATTAATTGTTAACTACCCTAAGCTCAAAAACATTATGTGAATAGTAAAGACAAGATATCAAGATATACCATTAGGTTGAAGCAAGCTCTACTCCTATGCCATTTTACAGAAACGGAGCGAGTTGTACCGACGTGTTCGCTCTACATAGGTAAAATAGCTTCATGATCGGTCAGGGTAGAAATGTTTCTTTGGGATATTCAATGTAGTCACAAGTTCAATATTTCATACATTTTCAAAAGTAAAGGGAGGAAATGACAGAGTAAAGAAACTCTTCTTATCTAGGTGATATTTTGTTCAGTTACCGAACAAGTCAATACGGTGAAAGAAGACGAAAGCTTTGCTTGAATTCTAAAAATTGAAACAACGATGAGTTGACAGACGTCTTCCAAGACTAGATTAAGAATGCAATGAAGATACCTGATGGCAGGATGCATTCAAAGATTTCCGAGTACTAAAGCCGATGAAAATACTGATACAGAGAGGGGTGAAAATATTGACTGAAGAGACTCGACAAGTAAATTAAAATCCATCAGTTGCAGCTTTTGTCAAATTGATTATAGATCAAGCATCAGTGAAGGAATTCTTAACCCTTTTACCCCCAGGCTATTTGGAACTTTCCAACCCTTAACCCCCAGGGGTTATTTTTTTTTCAAGCACATTTTGCAGTATATTTTTTTTTAAATTGCTCTAACAGCCTTAATTTTCGTCATAGAGAGGTCAGATTGGTCTCATTCTCTTGGAAAATGCCTGAAGTATCAAAAAATTATCAAAAATATGCAAAAAAAAATTTAAATAGCAGTTTTTTGCAAGGACATACCGGTACGTCCATGGGGGTAAAGGGATGAGTTTTGTGAAACGTACCAGTACGTCCTTTGGGGGTAAAAGGGTTAAGGCAACACAGCAGGAAGCTATTAATTGGGAGACCCACCAAGGTACAAAGGGCTCGTTGGATAATGCACGTTAGGTCAAGCTTATAACGTCTATTAACACCAATCTCGTCAAATGAGCTGCGACCAATCTCCCCATAACACATCCAAACCATCAAGGTGAACCTAAATCTTACCTATGATCGCCAACCAAGATTCCAATCCAATTAGAATGGGAGAGATTACACGAATCTCAAAAAGGCTTCCACATTTCTAAGCACTTTAAATACAATCTTATATAATCCTATTGAATTTCCAGCAGTCACCATAATTAACACAATCACCTACAAGTTAGGCCTAAATCTAAACTGGAATTAACGGTAATGTCTAAGTATTACATACAGTAATTTCTAAAGATAATAAAATTAGAAATCACCACTTACAGATTTCACGTAGCGTATTCAGTCAAATCATTATGGAGTGAAGCGCACAAGCAGACAACCTTCTAGATGCCATTAACGTGAAAAGCAACAATCTAAAAATGTGCTGCGTATGCTAAGCGAAAAGATCGCACCACTGGGCCTCTGATCCAGCAACTTGGAAAGACATACGACATAAACCGTGCAAATACACCGAGGTCACTTCAGGCTAGAGTTATCATGGTCGCACCTGAAAGCGCGAGTTGCTTTTACTGGTTACTCAGGCTACAGTCGAAGTTGGGTTGCCTTCACTGGCCAGAGGATATATTGCCCTTCCTATAGCGAATTAAATTAAATATAAATATTCAGTAGACAATATCATCTAATTAATATACCACCCATCATTACTCCTTCTCCACGGGACCAACGTCTACAATAATAGGCATGTTCAGGGTGACGGTGCGGGACTCGGTGGCCGTCGCAACGGTGTTGGTGTAGTCGTATCGCAGGATGAATCCCACGAATGCTCGGTCGGCGTCTGCCTTCGGAGTCACGAGGAGGTTCACGCCGACCTTGTTGGCTCTCCGCCATGCGACCACTCTGTGGGAGAAGAAATTGCATTAGAAGTTTTTTTCCGAGTCAGGCTACACAGAAGGGAATACATACATACATATACCAAGGCACTTCCCCCAATTTTGGGGGTACCCGACATCAACAAACGAAACAAAAACAAAAAGGGGACCTCTACTCTCTACGTTCCTCCCAGCCTGATAAGGGACTCAACCGAGTTCAGCTGGTACTGCTAGGGTGCCACAGCCCACCCTCCCCCGTTATCCACCACAGATGAAGCTTCATAATGCTGAATCCCCTACTGCTGCTACCTCCGCGGTCATCCAAGGCACCAGAGGAAGCAGCAAGGCCTACCGGAACTGCGTCACAATCGCTCGCCATTCATTCCTATTTCTAGCACGCTCTCCTGCCTCTCTCACATCTATCCTCCTATCACCCAGAGCTTTCTTCACTCCATCCATCCACCCAAACCTTGGCCTTCCTCTTGTACTTCTCCCATGTTTTAAGTGATAGGAAAAGGGGGATGCACACATTCCTGGGTTTTCTACGCTAAATAACAGTGTTTTAGGGAGCGAGTGTCGAGAGCCAATCATACTAGGCCCCAATGACCAATGACTTTTCCTTAAGATTTAAATTTGATTTACAAAAGGGGAGAATTTGGCCAAGAAACAAATACATTGAAGAACCAAGTAATCACGGCATTACCATAATCTTTACAAGTACTTTAGAACGATGTACATTGGACACCAATTTCTAGAGGCTGTACGTGATTTGACCCAGCATGGCGCAAGGGTCATTCTGGCATGTGGTGAAGTAAAGGCAGTGCAGAAGATGGCTGGTTAGATCACATGACCCATTTGTACGAACAACATTAGGAACTTTCTCTTGCTCGAGGGTACAATTGGGCCCACTGTTCTATCTTATTTCTCTTCCTCTTGTTTGTTTAGTAGTTTTTAATGTTGTTGCTATTCTTAAAATACTTTATCTTGATTATTTATTACTTATCTTGTTTATTTATTTCCTTATTTCCATTCCTCATTGGGTTATTTTTCCCTGTTGGAGCGCTTGGGCTTTTTCCCTGTTGGAGCGCTTGGGCTTACAGCATCCTTCTTTTCCAACTAGGGTTATAGCTTGGCTTATATTATTATTATTATTATCATCATTACTAGCCAAGCTACAACCCTAATTGGAAAAGCAAGATGCTATAAGCCCAAGGGCTCCAATGGGGAAAAATAGCCCAGTGAGGAAAGGAAATAAGGAAATAAATAAATGATGAGAATAAATTAACAATATATCATTCTAAAAGCAGTAACAGCGTCAAAACAGATATGTCCTATATAAACTATTAACAATGTCAAAAACAGATATGTCCTATATAAACTATTAACAATGACAAAAACAGATATGTCCTATATAAACTATTAACAATGTCAAAAACAGATATGTCCTATATAAACTATTAACAATGTCAAAAACAGATATGTCATATATAAACAATAAAAAGACTCATGTCACCCTGGTCAACATAAAAACAGTCTTAATGGAAGATATTCATATACTGTAAAATTTCTAGAGTAATTTGTCTGAGTAGAAAATAATGTCTACTCGTGCCTCCTTTTAGGTAAATTCAGATTGATATTGTCGGTAATTCATGTCCAGTTTCTGGATACTGTTTCGATGAGTTTGATCTTTTAAAATGTCTTTTCATCGACTGCTATACAGCTTTACACTCCTCCCCTCCTGCAGACACTCAAAAGTGCCAAAGAGGGAGGAATGGGATGTATGTGGAGACCTTTATTTCATAGTTCTAAATACAATCAATACGTGTTAAGGTCGAAGGTCAAGGTCGAGAAATAAGCTGCCACAGGGAAGGTCTACGCTTAACTGAGTGCCCCTCTAGTTTCCCCTAGAAGTATTTGTGATTTATTTCCCACCTTTAAAACCCTACATATTTACATATGCTGTTTCTATATATGTTGAGAGAGAGAGAGAGAGAGAGAGAGAGAGAGAGAGAGAGAGAGAGAGAGAGAGAGCCCTTTCACATAAAACCTGTGAGAGACCAAGGTATTCAATATGTAACAAGACAGGTGATACACTTTTTTTATCTACTGCTGTTAAATATTGTCAGACGTAAACTGCCTCCAAGTGACATGTGCTCATCTATCATGGATGCAAGGATTGTTTACAAGTACTTTACACGCTCTGTACGAAAATAAAGTTCAGTGAATGGTGGTCCATGGAATCATAGTTATTTTGTTCAACTCTATAGGATCCCTTTTTTTTATCAAAGGAAGTATATAAGATTGCAATTCCCAGACTGCTATTTTAGTTATGCATTATAGATCCATCAGCCAACACAAAACTGTTTATCAGATCTATTTTTCACGGGACAATATCGATCGGCATATATTTGTGACTGGATATTTAGTATGTTGGCAACGAATAATACACGGTCTCAAGTGTTTTCTATATGTTGGACTGTTGTGCAATAGTATGCGATTCTAAGCGGGTATGTAAATTTTTTTGAAATAAAAGAAATTCTTGTTTTTAACTACATAGACCCCCATATTTTGATATCGTGAAGACAGAACAGGATTAGAAATGAAACTATATGGGATTACACTGACATGTGTGGATGAGATCATGCTGAAGGGTAGATGGAGATAGTTTTAGACATGCTCTTCACACTCCCCAAGACAGATTAGTTCAGCAAACGTTTGACATGGCTCGACAAGGCACTAGAAGAGTTGGAAGACCCAGGCCGACATGGCTGAGGACTATGATGCATGAACTAGATGATGAATGGAGGAGTATCGATTTAAAAGCTCAAGATAGAGACGACTGGCGGGGTCTAACCAAGGTCCTTTGCGTAGGACCTCGGTGATGGTAAGAAGTCTCAACTCCCCAACAATTTCAGCCGTCTTTGTCTAGACTTATATTACTGTCCTGAAAATACCTACTCCTGGGTCCAGTGCATTCGTAAAGTAACGAACATTCTACCATCTAGAAGATCTGCTCTTCTACCTTAACATAACCAAAGAGTTTTAAAGGAAGAATTCACCTGTGTCTGCAACTAAATCAAGTGACCTCGTTTAAAATCAGTTGCATTTTATAATTCAATTTTCTTAATCTTTTATTTCAGTTTTCCTTTCCCCATATAGGACTCATTAACACTCTTGCTATTTGGCCCATAATAATAATAATGATAATAATTTCTTGAAATGTATTGCAGTTTCTCTCATAGCCCTTAGACTTTTATAATATCCTGCTGTAACAAATAACAGTTAACATTAAGAATATCCTGTAACAATGAAAAGTTAATTACATTAAGAACATCCTGTAACAAAACCCAGTTATAACAACATCTTGTAAGAGATAACGGTTAATAACATTAAGAACATACAGTAACAAGAAATGGTTTATAACATTAAGAACATACAGTAACAAAAACCAGTTATAACAACATCTTGTAAGAGATAACGGTTAATAACATTAAGAACATCCTGTAACAAAGAACGGTTAATAATATTAAGGACATCCTGTAACAAAGAACGGTTAATAACATTAAGAACATCCTGTAACAAAGAACGGTTAATAACATTTAGAACATCCTGTAACAGATAACAGTTAATAACATGAAGGACATCCTGTAACAGATAACAGTTAATAATATCAAGAACATCCTGTAACTAATAATGGTTAATAACATATACAGTACATCCGACTTACTGAGGATCATCCTTATATGTGGAATTGGAATCCTGGTCGTCGTACTCGGCAGTGTCGTCGCGAGCCGCCAAGACCAGCTGTCCCTGGGGCAACGCCACTTCGGCCGAGAGGGTCAAGTCATCCTTCTCGCGGGGAATCTCCACCACGCGGACCAGGCTGCTCGTGTTTAGGCTGGCGGCCTCTGCTAGCTCCTCGCCTGGAATTATTCACGAGGGTTAAGATCGCAACGCAGAGAAGGCTCGTATATAGTGACATCATTTATCGTATTGGAAATATCAGATACGTTATTGTTATTATTATTATTATAAACCCTTGGGCTTATAGCATCTTGCTTTTCCAACTAGGGTTGTAGCTTGGCTAATAATAATAATAATAATAATAATAATGATAATAATAATAATAATAATAATAATAATAATCATGTTGTTGTTGTTATTATTATTATTATTATTATTATTATTATTATTATTATTACTGCTGCTAAGCTACAACCCTAGTTGGAAAAGCAGCATGCTATAAGCCCTATAAGGGCTCCAACAGGGAAAAATAGCCCAGTGAGGAAAGGAAATAAGAAAATATACAATATATGAGAAATAATGAATAAGTATATAATGAAAATCATTAAAAACATTGGAAATAAACAAACTATATATGAAAAGTAATCAATGAAAAATATACAATCTTCAAAATCAGTAATGGTTAAATAGATATTTTAAGTATAAACTATGAACAGTTAAAAATAAAAAAAAAACATCAATTTAAAAAAAGGTTCAATGAATTTCAATTTAATATTGGAAATATAAATTATAAATTTATTAATTATAAATTATAAAATATAAGTTAAAATTGTAGTGGTTGAAGAACCACTACAATTTTAACTGATTGAATTACTTTTTTTTACGATAGACTGAATGGGTCATTCAAATCGAGTACAGAAACTAAAGGCTGACACAAGCCTTTTTATAGTTTATATATGACATATTTTATTTGCTATTGTTGCTGTTTTTTTAAATATTCTATTGTTAATTTTTTCTCATATCATTTATTTCCTTCCCTCAGTGGGCTATTTTTCTCTATCAGAGCCCTTGGGCTTATAGCATCTTGCTTTTCAAACTAGGGTTGTAGTTTAGATGATGATAATAATAATAATAATAATAATAATAATAATAATAATAATAATAAATTTCACAATAAATGTAAGGAATATACTATTTTTTTTTCTATGAATTTTCCCTGTTGTTCATATTGCTGCTTCTCCAGCAGCTTGGTTTAATCAAAACTTACCCTTAAAAGTTTTGAAAAAATTTTCCCCAATTTTTTAGCTTCAATAAATACATCCTCTTACCAGTAAAGGTAAAAATCCTAAGTTTAAAGGTCACTCATGAATGGCACAGGCAAATGACAAGACCATATCCTAGAAACTGACTATAATGTACTGTATACATATCAAGCTAGGACCAGGGAGGGACAGGCAAAGGCTGCTGATGATTCAGCAGGTGGACCTACCTATAGGCTCTCCCACACTCCCCATTCCTAACTCACGAGGGAGGCGAGGTTGAGCAAACTACAGGAAACTACTGAGTTTGAGTGGGTCTTGAACTCCCGTCCTGTAGACCGCCGTGCATGGACATTTCCTTCCACACCCAAAACCTTGCAATTCCACACTCTACAAAGGCAGCTAAATTAGATTGTGAGGCAGAAGAATGAACAGGTTGTACTGATCTTAAAATCTGAAGAGTCAGTGCTTCTCACCCTAAAGATAGTAAAAAGTCACATATTATGTACGATTCCCTTAACTTCTGAAGAAGTGAACTAAGTTTCAACTAATTTGGATCATTTTCCATTAGGTTTCAGATAAGTTCTTGCCATTTGCTTGCAAACTCAGTCACTAACTTGTCTCACTATAACGCTACTGGGGTTTATGAAGGCGCTCGTACATTCAAAGTTAGTACGAGTCTACACGCTATGCAACCGTTCCTGTTTCAAGGGTTAAACAGAAATAAGCTGAAATTCCCATGGATTCTCCAGCAAGACAAAACAATAAAGAGGAAAACACAGAAACAGGCGATCAAAGTGAGGAAGTATTACCTTTTCAATTACGTACCCTAAGTAAATTCAGGAGTATCAAAAATAGAGTTGGAGCAAATGTTTTTATGTTGACCAGGCTGACATGAGTCTTTTTATTGTTTATATATGACATATCTGTTTTTGACATTGTTAATAGTTTATATAGGACATATCTGTTTTGAGGCTGTTACTTTTTTTAGAATGATATATTGTTAATTTATTCTCATCATTTATTAATTTCCTTATTTCCTTTCCTCACTGGGCTATTTTTCCCCATTGGAGCCCTTGGGCTTATAGCATCTTGCTTTTCCAACTAGGGTTGTAGCTTGGCTAGTAATAATAATAATAATAATAATTATGTCACGGACAGTTTACACACAGCAACTCTCAAACTTCATCATGGATAGATTCAAGGAATTGTCATCTCAGATTCAAAAAAGACTGGAGATTCAGGCTCACATTTAGTGCCTCTTCAACAGTCCTAGATTGTACAAGACAAATCGGTTGCCTAAACCCGTCTTGGATGGCGGTTTAGTAGCCGACCTTGATCCAATCATTCCGCCTAGTAAAAAAAAATTCTCTCTACTCTGGTTATGAAAGTTGGTTAACTGGAGATGATATTTGTAATTAATCAAATAGAGACTGTAATTGAGTTACTTTCCTTCAGATTCTATAATAGGGTTTTTTTTTCATCACACAGAAGAGAAATTTGCAAGTCGTCAGTATTTTTAATGTATTTTCAGATTATCTACCTAGATTAAAGCGGTATGAGATGGGACAGTCAAAGAGTTATGACCCTAAAGAGAACAGGTATGTACTTCTGTGGTAGGTTCGGTTCCACAGGCACAAAAATTAAAATCAATTTCACTCGTATTTTGGGACCTGTGTTGGATGGAGTTAACACTGAACTAGTAACTCAAGAAGCGAACAGAACTCAAAATGATGTCCTGCAGTTGGTATCTAGTCATACCCAACTCTCCAGCTGTGGGTCAGATTTCTCCAAGCTCAGATGGTCCAACGAGGTAAACATTCCAAGAGGATTGCCAACATAAAAATCTCAGTTTCAACTAAAGTCCTGTAGGGGGTAAAGCATCAAACTTCTTCCCCGTTTGGGAAAGACTACATCCTGTCCAATGGGTCTCGGTTGCGGTTAAAGAAGGCTACCTAACACTACCGATCGCCAGCTTGCTTTCATCGAATAACCCAGTCCCGTATCTAGGTTAACTTTCCAATACTGCAACTAGAAACAGTGAAACTTGAAGAGCTCTTAAACAAGTTGTACTTGAAGAGCTCTTAAACAAGTTGTTTCTTGTCCCCAAAAGCTCAGATATCTAGATATCTCAGTACTCAACAAGTTTAGACTGTTCGCATAGTTTTCCATGGAAACACACTCAACAGTTCTGGGAGCAATCAAACAGGACTGGATGTTTTCGACAAACCTCTCGGATGCATATTTTCGCATGCCAATTTTTCTACGTTCAAGGAAATACCTTTGGTCAATAGGTGAAAGATGTATCTCGTCAGAATGATGACCCCCTTCACTAATTGGATAAAGTTATAGGGAATACAAGTGCTTTGATTGACTAATTTTAAGCAATTCACAAAAGAAGATTCGAGATTTGTTACCGAGGTTGCTTGGTCGGCTGTGAGTCTAGTCAGAGTCAAGAATTTCCACCTATCTCATTCATAAGATATTATATTTGGGAATGATAATCGCATCAGTTCCTTTTCAGGTTTTTCCTTTGAAGAGGAGGATTCAAGTCCTTCCTTCCTTTTTGCTACGGAGATTCAAGACACATCACTGTGAATGTTGGGGAAGCTCCTAGGAACCACGTCCTTCTCGGACATCTGAAAATAAGGGTCTTTCAATTTCATCTCGAGTTGCATTGGGACAAGGCGACAGATTTAGATACTGTTTCTATGCCACCAATGGTAAATTAACTTCTCTGATTTAGTTGGTCACACGATCACAGTAGCAGCGAGTCTTTAGAGTTGGAAATACTAAAACTATAACTGTTCACAGATGCATCACAGGATGTGTGGAGAGCAACTCTCATCCATTTACTTCTCCTGGGGAAATGGGCCGGCAGGAGACATAAACACACATCAATTGTCTAGAGTTACTTGCAATACCAAGACTCCTTAAAACCAGGAAAATCTAGTAGTAAGGACAACAGTGTCGGTGTTCTCGGACTATATAACAGCCCTAGCCTAAATCAGGAACCAAAGGAGGAGTACAAAATTGGCTACCCTGTATCAGGCAGCAGACGAGTTATCACAGCCGGGCCTAAGAGGAGCCACTTTGATTCCGCAGTTCCTTCCGGGGAATTGAAAAAGACTAGTATTTTACCAAACGAACAGTCTCTGCATCCCTTGATTTGTCAGGAGAATAAGAAGTGGCGGGCCTGCACAAACAGACTAGTTTGCCACATCACTGAACGAAAAGACAAAAGTCTTTCGACGGCTCTTTGTGTATTCCCACCATTTCCAATGATTCAGCAGGTGCTAAAACACTTCAGGCGCTCCTTGAACAGCAGAATGACGCTTACAGCCCTTTTCTGACCACAGGGAGAATGGTTCACAGACCTGTAGCCACTTTTACTGTACGGAATATATTGAAACAGCCACAGCAAAGGCGGCGACTCCCTATACTCCTCGCAGTTATGCTCCCTTGCAAAAACCACATGATGGGGTCCACTTCTGGTCTGCTCACATACCTGCCACAATGGCAGCCTTCCTTAACCCTTTTACCCCTAAGGTAAGGTTAAATTTTGAGCACGTTTTGCTCTCTATTTTTTTTTAAATTGCTCTAACAGCCTTAATTTTTGTCATAGAGAGGTCAGGTTGGTGTCATTCTTTTGGAAAATGCCTGAAGTTTCTCAGAAAGTTATCAAAAACATGCAAAAACATATAAATAACAGTTTTATGCAAGAACGTACCGGTACGTCCTTTGGGGGCGAAAGAGATAACAGGACAAAGCAGCATGTCTGATAATGGGGGGGATATTGCAGATCACACTCTAAAAAGAGAGAATAAAAACAAGTCAAAAACACTGCAGAGTATGTTTGTATGCAGCTACATCCTTAGTCAAAGCGAGGCTTGCTCTGCCTATCAATCAACTAGTATATCTTGTTAAAATTCCTGAAGGCCATTTTAGCTTTGCAGACGTCATACTCCTACTAAAGGGGGATTGTTTGTATGTCGTGTAGGAGCTAAACTCTCTCTCTCTCTCTCTCTCTCTCTTGGTCCAATGACTGATCGATTTGAAGTTTTCTGGCATCCTGACATCGAAGGTCATTGACGTCGAGAGACACTCAATCCAATGACTCGCGTCCGTTCACATAGATCTATAGAACGTTTATTCGGTTTTTTATTGGAATTTCCAGTTCCTTTCTATAAATATTCATTGGTCACTTGAGCTACAAAACGTTAACATAAGTTGGTCGACACATTGTGCCTTGGCCAGGGATTTTGTTACCGATGGGGTCACAGTTAAGAAAAAAGTTATTTAGTTAATTTAATACTAGTTTACAATTCTCCTTTAGCTATTTCACCTTTCTGCTGGGCTGCGAGATAGGCCTCCGGAACGAAGGGCAGGAGGGCGACCGTCATGTCATGGGGCGTGGGATTGCACAGCGAAATCTGGACGTTCGTCTCCTTCTCGCTCTTCAGTTCCACTTGCCGAACCATACGGACTTCGGGCACGTGATAGCTGAAATGGAAATTGTCAGGGTAATATATGCGTGGTGGTGAAAATAAAATATTATAACCCCTCTGAATTGCATATAAGTCTGTAGCCCTGTGAATTTTTAAGCAGAGTATTGTTATTATTATTATTGTTACTAGCCAAGCTACAACCCTAGTTGGAAAAGCAAGATACTATAAGCCCAAGGGCTTCAACAGGGAAAAATAGCCCAGTGAGGAAAAGAAATAAGGAAATAAATAAATGATGAGAATAAATTAACAATATATCATTCTTAAAACAGTAACAGCGTCAAAAGAGATATGTCCTATATAAACTATAAAAAGACTCATGTCAGCCTGGTCAACATAAAAACCTTTGCTCCAACTTTGAACTTTTGAAGTTCTACTGATTCAACTACCCGATTAGGAAGATCATTCCACAACTTGATAGATCTAGCTAGGTTAAATTAAAGCAGGCAACAGTAGTAGTATTATTGATAGCTAAGCTACAACCCTAGATGGAACAGCAGGATGCAAAAAGTCCAAGCTACAACAGGGAAAAATAGCCTAGTAAGGATAGGAAACAAAGAAATAAACTATAAGAGAAGTAATGAATAACTTAAATATTTCAAGGACAGAAACAACAAAAAAATATCTTTCATATATAAACTTTAAAAACTTCCAAAAAGATGAAGAGAAATAAGATAAAATAGTGTACCCTCAAGCAAGAAAACTCTAACCCAAGACAGTGGAAGAAGATCATGGTACACTAAAGAGAGAGAGAGAGAGAGAGAGAGAGAGAGAGAGAGAGAGAGAGAGAGAGAGAGAGAGAGAGAGAGAGAGAGAGAGAGAGAGAATTTCTTTATTGAAAAACCATTACTTTACAGCACCTCCTCCTTTCACCACACTTAGCAAGGTCTTATTGATTGAAGTATGGCCTGAAATACAATCATGGTAATAAACCTCGATAACGACGAATCAAGAGAGCTATGGAAAGAGTAACGATGGGAATAACACCGAGAAAGAAAAAGAGCAAACTAAAGTAGAGGATATTCTAACAACATGTAAGAAAAAATTAAATGCACATGGGCAAGACATATAATGAGAACGACACTCAACAGATGGACGTTAAGAATAACGTCTGCTAAAGAAGGTGATGAATGCAAGAGTTGATGGGAGAAGTACAAGAGGAAGGCCAAGGTTTGGGTGGATGGATGGAGTGAAGAAAGCTCTGGGTGATAGGAGGATAGATGTGAGAGGCAAAAAAGCGTGCAAGAAATAGGAATGAATGGCGAGCGATTGTGACGCAGTTCCGGTAGGCCCTGCTGCTTCCTCCGATGCCTCAGATGACCGCGGAGGTAGCAGCAGTAGGGGATTCAGCATTATGAAGCTTCATCTGTGGTGGATAACGGGGGAGGGTGGGCTGTGGCACCCCTAGCAGTACCAGCTGAACTTGGTCGAGTCCCTTGTCAGGCTGGGAGGAACGTAGAGAGTAGAGGTCCCCTTTTTTGTTTTTGTTTCATTTGTTGTTGTCGGCAACCCCCCAAAATTGGGGGAAGTGCCTTGGTATATGTATGTATGTATGTAAGAATAACAGAATGTGTCCCTAAAGATTGCAATAGAAACAGAGGAAGGAAAAGAAGACCATGGATTGACGAACTGAGATTGACGAACTAAGAAAATTTGCGGTAATAGACTGGAATAGAAAGACCATAAACAGACACAAGTGGAAGGACATGTCTGAGGCCTTTATGCTACAGTGGACTAGTAACGGCTGATGATGATGATGATGATAGTTCAGTTTAACCTCGTCGTAATAAAAGGTATTTCAGTTCAAATCGACGGAATCCGGTTTATTTCCGCATTTACTTTCCTCACTATGCTATTTTTCACCTTTTGGAGCCCTTGGGCTTATAGCATCCTGCTTTTCCAACTAGGGTTATGGCTTAGCTATTAACAACAATAATAATAGTAATAATAATAATAATAATAATAATAATAATGATAACAATAAATTGTACATTATTCTATCATTCAACGGCTCATACAGCAAGAGGTAACGTCCCTGACTGGTGAACGCCAGACTGACTTTCGAGTCCCACTCAACCTTGTTAGTTCCTTTGATCGCAACAACCTCACCATCCTTGTGAGCTAAGGATGGGGGGTTTGGGAGAGCCTATGGGTCTATCTGCAGAGTCATCAGCAGCCATTGCCTGGCCCTCCCTGGTCCTAGCTTGGGTGGAGAGGGGGCTTGGGTGATGATCATGTATATGGTCAGTCTCTAGGGCACTGTCCTGCATGATAGGGCAATGTCACTGTCCCTTGCATCTGCCATTCAAAAGCAACCTTCAAACCTTTAAAACCATGCTTAATCATCATCATAAATACGTGGCCTTGATTAGACTGGACCGCTGATTTCTAAAGCCCTGTCTACACGATCGAGCATGGCCGACGGGCAAACAGTGATACCAGGCCACAATAGTTAGTAAGAATGAGGGGTGATGACGTCAGAAGCGGGAAAACTAAAGGCAGGGATCTGGCAACACTATATGATGCCAGATTCCCGTCAGTGATTTTCCCGCTTCTGACGTCATTAACCCTCATTCTTACTAACTATTGTGGTCTGGTATCACTGTTTGCCCGTCGGGCATACTCGATCGTGTGGACAGGGGCTGGGGCCTCTGGTGTCATTCACTGTCCAAGCTAAACTGTGAGAAAACCCCTTTAGTTATGCTATGAAGTAAAAGTTAGATGGGTTTGGACAGCAAGATGGAAGACACATAGCTATAACAGAGGCAAAGCAGAAGGATTTCCGCTTATAAAGTGACTTATAGGTTCCATATACACATACCATACACAAGTAACTCCTTACAACCAGCTTTCATACATAAAAAACACATATTTACATTACTTAGCTTCTATTCGAAGTGCAGTACTGAATCTATTCACATGTAATGACTGACATAAACAAGAAGTCTTATTTTTCTCTTAACTTCACTCCGTATTTGAACTTCAATGTATTTCATTCAAAATCTAATGGATTTGTCCTTGGGTCATACCCCACATGTCCACCAAGTTTTTGGCAATGTTCACAAAGAAAAAAAAAATATATTACAATTATTACTGCCGCGTACTTGTACTTTGATGTAATTCATCCAAAATGTTACAGATTCATTGTTGGGTCATAGCCAACACGACTACCAAGTTTGGTCAAAATCAATATGTTAGTTTTAGAGTAAAGTTACAAACAAATAAATAAACTGGGGTGAATACTGGTCCTTCGCAAAACCTTGAATTTGGCAAAGGCAACGTGGAATGTGGATATGGAGGAGAATGCTGAAAATACATTGGAGAGACCACATGTCAAATGAAGAGGTATCAAGAATAGTTGGAGAAGAGAGAATATTATAGGAGGTAAATTTGAAGAACAAAGACCCAGAGGACGGAAAAAGAAGTCAACGCTAGATGACCTTGAGGGAGTGAGAAAGAACCGAGAGCTAAAAGAGGTGGCCATACATAGAGAATTATGGAGGGCGACTAATCTATGAATGGACCTGCCTTAGGGAATAACACTACAGTCATAGTAGTAGTATCAAGGAATGCTAGAACCTACTCACAAGGCACCGAGCTGGATCTTAAACTTGATCGAAGAAGGGTTATACTCCGGCTTCGAGAGGTTGTGCTCGCAGTAGCGGCAACGCAGGGAGCGCTTCACCAGTATGTGTTTGTGGAGCGGATACAGGGAGTCGGTCTCCTCCGGCTGCCACTCGGGAGATGCCATGCGCTGGTCCATCGTCGTTACTGGAAACGAGACTCAACGAATCACAACTTACAAACATTTGGAGACACATACACAAATCGAACTGAAACCATAAATTTCAGATACAATACGATAATGAAATGCTATAATAAAACAATACAGTATTATATAACTTAACCCTTTTACCCCCAGGCAATTTGGAACTTTCCAACCCTTAACCCCAAGGCATTTTTTTTTCAAGCACATTTTGCAATATATATTATTTAAATTGCTCTAACAGCCTTATAATTCGTCAGAGAGAGGTCAGGTTGGTCTCATTCTTTTGGAAAAATGCCTGAAGTTTCTCAAAGTTATCAAAAATATGCAAAAATAAATTTAAATAGCAGTTTTTTGCAAGGACGTACCAGTACGTCCATGGGGGTAAAGGGATGAGTTTTGTAGGACGTACCAGTACGTCCTTTGGGGGTAAAAGGGTTAAGAGGCGCACAAGGGATGGAGATGCAAGTGAATCCTATGGCTCTTTGCCATATTTCCGTCCGGCAACCCCAGGGCAGGACACCACGTACAATCGGGGTTTTCTCCATCGCAAAAACACACCTCTTTATAATCTTAACAGAAATTCCAGCTATGATCGAATCATACTATTAAAGATGAGGTTTTCTATGTGCGCGAGAACATATTTTGTTTATTCCTGACTTCCAACTCTTGTCTACACTGCGCTGATTTCCCTTGCTCTTAAAGCCGTTGGCTTTTTCAACTAGGGTTGTAGCTTGGCTGATATCATTATTATTATTACTAGCTAAACTACAACCCTAGTTGGAAAAGCAGGAGGCTATAGCCCAGAGGCTCTTAATAAGGAAAAGTAGCCCCGTGAGGAAAAGAAATAATTAAATAAACTACAAAAGTAGTAATGAACAATTAAAAGAAAATATTTTAAGATAATAATAATAAAAACAATAATTGTTGAAAATAATAAAATCTAACTGCCAAAAAGACATTAAAATCTTCAACTGACTAAAGGTTACATGGTGGAACTCACACCGAGCCCTATATGCACGGCTATATTAGGTCGCATCCCTGTAACTATTAATAGTAGAGTTTAGGGCAAAGGATAATGTGAGAACCCAGGACATCGAGGCAAACACATGCCTCTTCTTCGACTGACCTTTCGAGAGGTCGACTTCCTCCGTGAATATGTTGTCAGGAAGTCCGTACACCTCTTCTTCGGCGACGCAGGGGGCTAGCTCAGAGGTCAGACCAGGATCCCCCTAGAAAAACAAAGAGAAATTTAATGGATGTTTTTGGTGTTCCACAATAAAAACCTTATGTTAAAATCTACACTTGAACATTCAAAATATGTATCTAGACAAAATAAACTACTTTACACTTCTGTAATTTAAGAGACTTGAGTGATAAGTAAACAAGTTTGCTAACTTGAAGAGACAGTTTGATAATATCTGTCAGTGACATGTAGTGTATATGAGCCTAAGTTGATACTAGATTGATAATTGCACTTCTTTAGTTGAATAAGATTCGCTTTAAAATAGCCATTCTATGACACGAGAGAGAGAGAGAGAGACCCACCTTGGACGTCAGTGAAGAAAAGGACGAGAGAGACTTCCGCCCGATCATGGACGTGGAGGAGAGGCTGAACTTCTCGGAGAGGCTCAAGTACGAAGACTTCCGGAAGGAGGACCTCTTCCGCTCTCTCTCCACTTTCTCGCGCTGGGCGACCGAGCGGTAGTGCTCGAGCAGGCTCTGCAGGTATTTGTAGTGGACGTTATCCTGCTCGGCCCAGCCACCAGTCGCTGCAAGATATGGTGACGACGATGTTAAAAATGCGGAGGAAAATTGTGTCTATAATCAGTTTAAATAGCTACACATGCTTGTCATTAGTAATAGTTAACTATTGACACCTACTAGGAAGGAGCTTCTAACATCACGAAAGTACTAACTGCTAGGAATTAACTATCATAAACTAACTGTATCCTATACAGTGCTGTAAGAAGGTCATAAACTTACAAATACAACTGAAATCATAAACCTTCAATATTGTATAAAATATTCATGAAATATTGTAATAAAACTAAACTATATAAATAAGATGACATTTGCAATATGAAACTGGACTCTTTGTTGAATCTTGCAGCTGAAAATCATAGGCATGTGTTAGGTGAAGCCTTGAATTGAAATCACAAATTTTAAGTAATTTGTATTTTTCCTAACAATACTTACCTTGAAACACTTTATAGGAGATTACTGGTAACTCCTCTCCGACGACCAGATTTTTACGTAGTTTCCCCCTACTTCCATGTTCTATACTGTCCTGAATAACGGGAAATAACATGACCTGGGGGCATTGCCCAGGCAGGTCGCCCGTCTTTGAGAAGCTCTCCCCAGTAAGTTTTCTGGTCGGTTCGTGAACACACGTGCTTCACGAAGCTCCTCATACTCCGTGCGATTCCCTTTGTGTTTGGTTCCACGTGCTTCCCACGTGATCGAGATCTCTTAGTGTGTGTTTAGTGCTTTCACTACGTGCTTTTGATTTCGCTCCCTTGTGCTTTCCTAGTGTTTTAGTGCTTTTCCTTTGTGGCTTGCTTGTGTCTACGGCCCTTTGTGTTGCGTTATGGAACACGTTCGCCGTTGTCCTGGGCCTAGGGCCGGTAGATCATGCGGGGCTTTTCTGTCTAAGCCCGAGGTTGACCCGCATACGTTGTGTACCTCGTGTAGGGGTAGAGCTTGTTCGCCGTCGGATAAGTGTTCCGAATGTGCCGATTGGCCCGAGGTCCAGTGGATAAAATTCCGTACCAAAAAGAAGAAGGCATCGAAGAAGTCCCCTAGGAAGACTAGCGTTTCTTCCCCTGCGACTTCAGCAGGAGAAGGGTCAGGTAGGGTACATCCGCCTTCCCCTACCCAAAGTAAGGGGCGAGGTAAGTCCAAGGAGAACATGCAGTTGGCTCCTCTTTCCCAAGAGAGGGAATTTGTGGGCGGTCCTTCGTTGGCCAAGGCAAGTCAGGCGACCGTAAGTGAGTGTAGTGGGGGTCCGGGGGACGTGGCTCTCTCTCATAAGGGCCACGTCTCGTCGAGGGACCCCATGTGGTCTAATAGTGTCCCTTTTTCTTCGTCAGGTTCCTGGGTGGAAGTTCCAGGGTCATCAGCGACGAGTGGTGGCGTCGGAAGAGAGGAGTCCCCGCAAGAAGATCCATTGGCTTGGGACGTGCCGAGGACTCCGATGAGGTCCCCACTGGACATGGAGGAAGGCCTTGGCGGGGCCTTCCCCGGTTTGGAGGGCCCGTCGGGATGGTTGCCGCCGAAGACTTCGCTACAGGAGAGTCTCCCCATTCCTTCTCCGTCAGGGGTACGGCGTAGCCCCAAGAAAACGCAGTCACGTGCTAGGTCACGATACGGAGGTCAGTCTTTCTCGTCAGGACGTGACTCTTCGGATTCGTCAAGCAGTGAACGGAGGAGACGACAGAGGAGGAAACGAGATCGGTCGGTGCGGAGGAACTCCCCTTTGCGGTCTCCCACAAGATCTCGGGACAGGGTGAGTCCCAGTTCCCCTCCTCCCAAAAGCAGGAGAACAACTCCCCCAGTAGGGACGTGGAAACGAGGTCGGTCTGTGCGGAGGAACTCCCCTTCGCGGTCTCCCACAGGATCTCGGGACAGGATGAGTTCCCGTTCCCCTACACCCAAAAGCAGGAGAACAACCCCCCCAGTAGGGACGCGGAAACGAGCTCGGTCTGTGCGGAGGAACTCCCCTTCGCGGTCTCCCACAGGATCTCGGGACAGGATGAGGCCCCGTTCCCCTACACCCAAAAGCAGGAGACCAGTCTCTCCGAAAGGGACGTGGGTGTTTGTCCCAGAGAACAACTTTAAAGTCTGTTCCAAACCTATTGGTTCGACACATGAGCGGGCAGGAGACAGTCCCCCTAGAAGGACCTCCACGTGCCGCGTCAGGGAGTCACCAGATGAGCGAAGGGCTACATCTTGCAGGCCTAAGACCCGTCCTGGAGACGTTTATCCCGCCCAGCGCAGGGGGCCGTCGTCTAGGCCGGGCAGCCTCGACAGGTCTCCCCATCGAGACCCCAGAAGGGGAAAGGATACCTCCGTCGATCTATCTCACGGAGGACACCTTTATATCTTAAGCCAAGCACTGGGGCATCAAAGACCATTCAGGGCTGTGTAATGCCAATGAATCAACCCTACATGTACTCTTACATTTGGTATCATTTTAACTTCTAAAATCAACCGCACAACTTCCATACAATAATATATGAATGCAAAATAAAAAGGGTTTAAAACGATTAGAAAAATTTAATAAAATTATCTAAATATTCCCCCATCATATCTCCTAAAAGTTTGTCCTGGAGAAACTGAGTTCTCTGAAGATTGAAAACAGGACAATCAACTAAAATATGTTTGATATCTAATGTCACTTGACAGTAGATATCAAACAGAATTTGAATGACAAAAAGCTTCCCAGAACCTACAAAGTTCGCAAGTTGTGGACTTTCCATTAAGAAATACCTAATTTCTACTAGCACCCACTGGTATCAACTAGGTATGATTTTCATCTCATTCTTTTTTTTTTTATTCTTTATATATATAATTAATAATTCTCTCCTTCTACAATGGACAAATTTCCTTTTTATGGTTACAGGGCTTACCCAAATAGTAGGCAGTTGGCTCGCACTAACGATGACCAAAGCCGATCGTAAAAATTCGTAAAGACAAAGAACCTACCGACGGTTTGGTCGCTGAGGTTGACGTCTCGGGACGTCCACCGGCAGCTGGTGCAGGCCAAGTAATAGACCTTCCTGGAGACGGTCTTGCTCGAGTCGTCCGGATTAGGGGCCTGGATACTCGTCGCCCGAGTGGACAGCGTGTGGCCGCAGCTCGGGCAGTCGAAGCAGTTGGCGCATCTGTCGGAAGCGAGAGTAAATTTTCCGTCGATTAATTTGCTTCATGTGAAAGAGGGGTCAAGTGGAAGGATAAAAAAGGAATAAAGATGCAGAAAAAGGCTAAAAAGTGGTAGAAATGGAGAGTAGAAATCTGAAGAAGGAAGTAAGTTGCAGACGAACCTTGAATGATGCATACAATGTGCAGCCTGAGGAGCACTGAAGGCACTAGTTGACAAACCTTCTCTGTACATTACTTACATACTGTACACACACACTCTCTCTCTCTCTCTCTCTCTCTCTCTCTTTCTGTCTAGTTTATTTCAATGTGCAGATCAATAAACAAAAATTAACAATTAAAATTGAAAATATCATATATATATACAATCTATTCAAAAACAACTGAAATAAGATAGTTATAGCAATTCAGAAATATGACGAGAACACGTCACTTTAAATCTATACATAACATAATTTATAATAAAAAAAGTCCAAAGACTTAATGATTTAGAAATATAATGTAATGCAATACCCTGTCAAATTCTCTCTCTCCTGTAATATTTAATTGCACACTTCCCTGTATTCTTTAATTATTTTCAAATGTCCATAGAATCGTTCCTTTCTCCTCTCGTCTACCTCAGCACTTTGAAATGGGTAATAATATGGTCAACTCTATAGATAACTAATCCTCCAAAAGATTGACAACGATTCCTTCATAAAAGTTCTTCTTTTTCCTTTTAAAGGTTAAAAGTAAAACAGATTCTCCCAGCAATACTGTGCCCTGCTTCCACACCTTTTTATAATGGTCCTTATTCAGTTTTTTAAATAAATTTTTGTGCTTTATACAGACCAAATTCTGTAGAGTACTTACATTCATACATAGCAATAGATTAAATGGCAGAACATTACTCTCCTTACAGAAATATGTCAAAACTTGTGTATGTCATCTCTCAAAAATGACGACTAAACACATTTAGATTGATACACACACACAATTCCTCTCACCAGGATATAACTACTGTACTCCCTGCCCTCCTATCAGAGGGACGGGGAGAGCCGAGCATGACCCAAAAAAAAATTAGTGTATACCTATCTATATATATACAGTACAGCCAGACAATAACTATCATGCAGGAGAGATTACTGTATTAAGTACCTGTTCAACTAAATATTTTTACTAAACTCTCTCTTACCGGTTCTTCTTGAGCCGTGCCTCAGTCGACGGCATGTTCTCCAAGCAATTTGGACAGAAGAGCGTGTCCACCTGCAACGAAACAAGGGGCTTAGTGCGGTGAAAATTAGTGTGTTAAGTTCTAACTCACTTAAGAAACAAACTCGGAATATCAGAAGTTCTTGTATGTTGTATAACGTCAATCTAGGAATTTTATTCCAGCTGTGACCAGATTGCGGAATGATTTTCCTGATATTGTAGTTGAATCAGTGGAACTTCAACTGTTTGGATTCTAAGATTACAAATGACAGATATATTTGAATGATTTTACTGATCTTAAGTTATTTCAAATGTTTTATTCATTACTTCTCATATATAGTATATTTATTTCCTTTCCTCACTGGGATATTTTCCTTGTTGTAGCCCTATGGCTTGTAGCATCTTGCTTTTCATCTGTCATAATAGGATACAAGCGCACGTTAGAATTTGTCTGCGAGCAAAAATATCCGCACTGCATTATGACGTCCGTGGTTATAATTTTCACAATAAATACCATTGCAAACCTTTAAAAACTTATGTACTATATGTGTATTTATAGACGTTTGGAAAACATTGAATTTCCTTTATATCTCACGTGAAAAATTGTTTTAGTTTATGGGCATTTCAGGTTAGGAGTTTGGTCTCAGATCGACCTACACTGAAGGTGTAAAATGATAAAGTCAAAACTTATACAAGAAAGAAACATGAAACAGACTGGGGTATTTACGTTAAAGCAATAGAAAACAATGCGGGGATTGATCAGTTACTCTTGAATAGATCCCGCCCTGAACATGTAACTGCGAGAAGTGACAAGGAAAGGTCCCTCCTTCCCGGGTCCACGAACGTGAAAAATTGCGGAGAGAAAGTTTAATAGCAGAAAGTCCCGTGGAAGACGAAGATCACAGGAGGGAGAAAAAAAGGAATTTAGATTTAGGCAGAAGAAAAGGGCATAAAATATCCCTAAAAAATTACCAGACTGAGGTACTACCTAAAAGTAAATGATTCCTACATCTACATTTGAATTTGCTTTTCTGTTTTTGAAAACCTGTTAAGGGGTGAAAATTACAACAGGTAATATTGGATAACCTATAGTCAATTTCTTTTAATGAGGCGCATTTGCACCGACTCGCACCGGTGCCCTTTTAGCTCGGAAAAGTTTCCTGATCGCTGATTGGTTAGAATCGCCTTGTCCAACCAATTAGCGATCAGGAAACTTTTCCGAGCTAAAAGGGTGCCGTTGCAAGTCGGTGCAAATCTGCCTCTCTAAAAAAAATTACTATAGGATACAGTCTAGCCAGGGAGGCCATGATAGGGAGATGTGACAATTATGATTTGCCAAGTGTCAAGAAATGTGTATGAAAAGCTTTTTCCGACTATAGGTATTCCATAAAACTCGCCTATTCGTCCACCAAAAAACAATGAAGTTTGTCAACATACAAAGTAAGTTTGTCAATGAAGAAAGTACAGTTTGTCAATATACAAAGTAAGTTCCTCAACTAACGAAGTTTATCAACAGACAAGGTAAATATGTCAACTAACAAAGCAAGTTTCCCAACTAACAGAGTTAGTTTGTCAACTCAAAGGTTGTCAACCAACAAAGTAAGTTTGTCAAAAAAGTAAGTTTCCCAATAAGCTAAGTTTGTCGACAGACAGATGAAATTTGTCTAAAAGTAAAGTAGTTTGTCAAAGAGCAAAACTAAGTGTGCTGACAAGGAAATTAAGTTTGATGGCGAGCAAATTGAGTTTGTCAGAATAAAAGTAAGTTTGTCAGCAAACAAAATAAGTTTGTTGACGAGCAAAGTAAGTTTGTTAATAAACAGAGCAAGTTTGTCAACAGACAAAGTAAGTTTGTCAACAGCCAAAATAAGTTTCTCAACAGACAAAGTAAGTTTGTCAACTCAAATAAAAAAGTAAGTTTGCTAATATACAATGAAAGTTTGTCAACAGTCAAAGTAAGTTTGTCAACAGACAATTACATTTATCAACAGTCAAAGTAAGTTTGTCAACAGACAAATTACATTTATCAACTGACAAAGTAAGTTTGTCAACTGATAAATTATGTTTGTCAACTGATAAATTATGTTTGTCAACTGACAAAGTACGTTTGTCAACTGACAAAGTAAGTTTGTCTACAATCAAAGTAAGTTTGTCAACTGACAAAGTAAGTTTGTCAACTGACAAAGTAAGTTTGTCAACTGACAAATTAGTTTGTCAATGGTCAAATTAAGTTTGTCAACAGACAAAGTAAGTTTGTCAACAGTCAAAGTAAGTTTGTCAACTGACAAAGTAAGTTTGTCAACTGACAATGAAAGTTTGTCAACTGACAAAGTAAGTTTGTCAACTGACAATGAAAGTTTGTCAACAGTCAAAGTTAGTTTGTCAACTGACAATGAAAGTTTGTCAACAGTCAAAGTTAGTTTGTCAACTGACAATGAAAGTTTGTCAACAGTCAAAGTTAGTTTATCAACAGTCAAAGTAAGTTTGTCAACTGACAAAGTATGTTTGTCAACTGACAAAGTAAGTTTGTCAACTGACAAAGTACGTTTGTCAACTGACAAAGTACGTTTGTCAACAGTCAAAGTAAGTTTGTCAACAGTCAAAGTAAGTTTGTCAACAGTCAAAGTAAGTTTGTCAACAGACAAAGTAAGTTTGTCAGCTGACAAAGTAAGTTTATCAACTGACAAAGTAAGTTTGTCAAGTGACAAAGTAAGTTTGTCAACTGACAAAGTAAGTTTGTCAACTGACAAAGTTTGTTTGTCAACTGACAAAGAAAGTTTTTCAACTGACAAAGAAAGTTTTTCAACTGACAAAGTAAGTTTGTCAACTGACAAAGTAAGTTTGCCAACTGACAAAGTAAGTTTGTCAACTGACAAAGTAAGTTTGTCTACAATCAAAGTAAGTTTGTCTACAATCAAAGTAAGTTTGTCAACAGACAAAGTAAGTCTGTCAACAGACAAAGTAAATTTGTCAACAAAGTAAATTTGTCAACAGACAAAGTAAATTTGTCAACAGACAAAGTAAATTTGTCAACAGACAAAGTAAATTTGTCAATTGACAAAGTAAGTTTGTCAACAGACTAAGTAAGTTTGTTAACAGACAAAGTAAGTTTGTCAACAGACAAAGTAAGTTTGTCAACAAAGCAAGTTTGTTAACAGACAAAGTAATTTTATCAACAGACAAAGTAAGTTTGTTAACAATGTAAGTTTGTCAACAAAGTAATTTTGTCAACAGACAAAGCATCTTTGTCAACACACTAAAGTAAATTTGTCAACAGTCAAAGTAAGTTTGTCAACTCACAAGTAAGTATGCTAATATACAAAAAGTTTGTCAACTGTCAAAGTAAATTTGTCAACAGACAAAATAAATTTGTCAACAGACAAAGTAAGTTTGTCAGCATAAAATGTAAGTTTGTCAACAATGTAAATTTGTCAATTAACAAAGTAATTTCGTCAACAGTCAAAGTAAGTTTGTCAACAGATGAAGTAAGTTCGTCAAAAGTCAAAGTAAGTTCGTCAAAAGTCAAAGTAAGTTTGTAAACAGATGAAGTAAGTTCGTCAAAAGTCAAAGTAAGTTTGTAAACAAATTAAATTTGTCAACAAAGTAAGTTTGTCAATGGACAAAGTAAGTTTGTCAACAGAAAAAGTAAGTTTGGTAACACACAAAGTAAGTTTGTCAACAAAATAAGTTTGCTTATATACCAAGAAAGTTTGCCAACAGACAAAGTAAATTTGAAAACAAAGACAAAGTAAGGTTGGTAATGAGCAAAGTAAGTTTTTCAACGAACTAAGTAATTTTGTCATCGACCAAAGTAAGTTTGTCGTCAAGCAAGTTAGGGAAACATCTGACGTGCATTTCTAGCTCCCAATACTTTCCAAGTGTAGGACTCTTGTAAATTATCTTGTTTACTATTGTCTCCAAAACACTGTCGATATTTTAGAAGTATCCACCATTTATTTCCATAAGAAACTCCTTTGGAAGACTATTTCGCTTAGAAACGCACCTCTGAAGATTACCAATATCTTAAGATTTAAGGCTGCTAGTTGAAGGGCTAGAGATATACATGGTACAGTACCAACAGCAACAGAAGCATCCTTAAAAGTTGCAAACTGCCTCATTCTTACATTAAGGTAAGACTCACATCAAGAAAGATTAAAGTTTTCAAGCAAAGAAAAATACAGATGACTAAACACTCGTCATTCGTTTGGATGCTAAACAGGAGACTTGCTTCTTGGCAAGTTTTGATAGGGCTTTACCCCTACGTCGAATGTTATCGTCTGAACCCATAAGTAATCAAGATATAAAGATATAAATTAACAAAATATAAATACAGAGTAAATACAAACTGACATGACAGGAATTGCCCATGTAATTAAAAGGATCTTATGCCAGAACTTTTAAAAAACGTAGACATTTAATGACGAGAAGATAAAGCTGCCAATTCTATCCTAATGCAAAAGAAATTACACGCTCTCTCCCTTGTCACAAGAGATTGGCGGAGTTGTGACAAATACACAAGACCAGAACTCAAAGGTTCAGAAGTTTCAAACATCAGATGTGCAAGTACACACATTAAAGACGTTGGAAAAAAGATGTTAGACAATATTTGTCTTATCATTCACACTAATACAAATTGCCTACATTGGACGAGATATAGTACAATCTGCCACTAAAGGAAGCTGGCGGCAATACACAGCTTGTTGAGCAACCACCATAGGTCCTAAGGAGACTGTCTCCAATCTTGTGGGTGGCATTCCTTGGGTAAAAAGATGAGTAGGTTGGCTGATGCTTCACAGATAAAGCGTTCAACATATGTGACATAACTAAGGGAGGTAATATGATCCGGACCTTGTAAGCTATTGCGCAAGGAGCCAGTTTTTATTCCAAGAAGCAAGAGGAGATATTACTCCTTTCACTTTCTTACTGGTCCTGCCCACACTAACAGAAGATGTCATTCAAAAGTGACAAGTCCTCTTCAGATGGCAAAGCGATAACAAAGGACAAAACACCATCTCGCTTTTAACAACATCAAGGGTTTCCAGAAGGAGAGAAAGCAAAAGCGATTTGAACCACTAGGTTCTTAGTCTTGACAACAAAGTCTGAAGTAAAGAAAAAAGTCAAAGATTTCCAACCTTCGGAATGGGTCATACTTGCTTGCTTTGCAGATGCCAAGGCTGTCTTAAAAAGTCACGAGATTGAGACCTCCGTCCAACTCGCTTTGTGGCTTTTCAAATGGAGCCTTGGCAAGGTTAATGCTTTACTACAGAGTCCTGAGTGAAATAATAAACTGTCATGACAGAGAACAAGAGACAATTCTCACGACAAAGGAATACGAGACAATCCACAAACCTTCACTACCTTCTGAAAAGGTGCTCCACGCACAAGAGTTGATTGGCATGAAAATTCCGCTTAACTGGAATGCATCGGGCTGACAACTCTATAGCTCAGAGAGACGTCCAGGAATGAATTTGCCTCGTCAAGTGGCCCAATGACGGTTTTTAGCCTCTGTCCACACTCTGGAATCAACTAGGTCTTCTAGGTGTGGCTTCCAACACCTGCGATGCGTCCGAGAACATAAGCATCTCCGCAAGGGAGGCGTTGACAAGAACTTCTATCGCCTGTTTTCTGTCGGGCATCCCCCAACCCATTCAAATTCCAGTCCAGGGTCAGAGATAGAATGAGGGCTCAACTTTCACAGAAGAGAAGGCCAGTGTGAGAGCTTAGCTTCGTGAGAGATGACAAATACCCAGGATAACTTCCCACCACCAGGCAAGTTGTTCCTGAACACTTGGGAAAGATTTTGCTTCCTTCCTGAACTCACAAGGTAAGCTGCTGCTGTTTCTATAAGCACATCCACATATTCATTCCTATCCTTTCCTTGAAAGCAGACTTCGAATTCATGACAATCCTCAGATCAAGACATGTGAAAAATGTCAATTATTTATTTCTCTCTTATTTACATATCTTTTTCCTGATGTCATGTCAAGAGCTGCCAACTTCCTTTTAAAACATTACGTTAATTCCTCAACACTGTAGCAAGCGTTAAGTGCATGATCAAAACTGAAATGGATCTACTGGAGACAGGTATACATATAATATTCGAGACTTTCCCCCGAGTTTGATTACTGTAAAATTGATAGTTAAATCTATTTCGTTTAGGAAAACATAACCTTTTTATGAATAACTGACATTGATTAGAAAAAGGGCAGTAACTGGATTGTTCTATTATGACAAGTAGTTGTGACGGGACCAACGGCCTTGGAGTACTCCTACGGGGAGGAAGAAAATGTTCGCTCGACTTCTGAAGTAGGGAGATTTATACTCGATTGTTTTATATACATTTTACCAGAGCCGGGTCTGTCTTCATTATTACTCGATATTGTGGACTTCCCTGTACTGAATTACCTGTGTATATTATACAATGTGACTAATATGTGGGTATAGTGTAATCACCATAACAGCGAATGTGGAAGCGCTCATCCCGGGCGCATTACCCTTTAGCCTTAACACATGTCGAACACCACCATAGGAAAAGAATCGAGTCATTGATGTGCGGAGCATAAACACATCTCCATCGTGAATGTATAACGTAGTTGTAAACGAGAATTTGCAGAGAATACACACCGTACAGCAATCTCCAAAACTACCACAATACCGCATCGTATTTGATTTTAATCGCCTCTTTCTCTAGCGACTATTGGTGGAGTAATTGATACCGCAGTGTTAAATTCACTATTTATTTGTTGTGATCAAATATGGTGACAGACAATATGCGAGTTAGTATCATTACAAATTGACATGTTATTGATCTAAAATCCATGTGTCAGACAATGAATAACACAATGATTTGTATGTTGATCGTTATAGCCTCCTCTAACTTACAGTTGTTAATACATTAACCTATTACATAACTGTGTACAACATTATACATACACGATGTGGTATTGTGGTAGTTTTGGAGATTGCTCTACGGTGTGTATTCCCAGCAAATTCTCGTACACAACTACGTTACACATTCACGATGGAGATGTGTTTATGCTCCGCACATCAATGGCTTGATTCTTTTCCTATGGTGGTGTTTGACATGTGTTAAGGCTAAAGGTTAATGGGCCCGGGATGAGCGCTTCCATAGTAAGCATATTTTCTCTTGCTAGCTTTTAACTCTTTATTCTAGTTCCCTTTCTTCCGTATAACTATATTATTCATTTCACACAAACTTATTCTACATTTGCTGTTATGGTGATTACATATAGTCCTTTGTTCTAGCAAGGCGAGGAAAGGGAACGGCCAGTGAGAGTGCGTGACGCACTTGTACACGGTAACTTCACCTTTTTTTTATTTGTATACTGTCACCTTCATTATGATGCCATTGTTTTAGTAAATACATCAATTTTTACTTGTGTGTATTGTGATATACGATAAAAGACTTTATATATGCATAAGCCCAAAGCTATTCAGCAAGAAAACCAAATTCTGTGTTTTAGGAAATTGATTCCTTCCCCTCAGTATACACTGGGCCTTCCCAGTTAAAGGGATGCCTCCCCATACGTATCCATGCGAATGGAGACAAGGTGATACCACCATTAGAACTAAAGTAAACATCTGTAGAATTCTACAGTCTAAGATAGCAATTCCCCAGAGACAATTAAAGTCAGCATTCTTTAAGGTACATTTTCAAAGAGTGAAATAAGAACGGAAACCACGTTCGCACATACGCAAACGCAGACTGTGCTTGTGTTCGTGTGTATGTGTAAACTAGCACTCCATGCGCACGTTCCTGACCACTACTACATTCATACAAATGCAGCGAAGGACTCTGTCTACTTGCTGTAAGGGGAGGCACAGCCACAATATGAAGTGTCGACATGAGATCTGTCAAGACCCAACAGTGGTGACACGACTTCTACAGCCTGGGCATTCATTCCTTGACATGATACCACAGCAGCCCAAGACAGAAAGGAGAACGGAGCAGCTTCCAACATGTTGACGGAGGGTAGAGGGAACACAGGCATCTACACTTTTCATTTGGCTAATGGTAATACATAAAGTATTATTATTATCATTATTACAAGCTAGGGTATAACCCTAGTTGGAAAAGCAAGATTCTATAAGCCCAAGGGCTCCAACAGGGGAAAAAGCCCAATGAGAAAAGGAAACAAGGAAATAAATAAACTACAAGAGAAGAATAAACTATCAAAACATTTTTCAAGAAGAGTAGAAACATTAAATTAGATTCTTCACATATAAACTATAAAAACTTTACAAAAACAAGGGGAAGAGAAATAACATAGAACAGCATGCCCAAGTGTATCTAGAAGCAAGAAAACTCTAATCCAAGAGAGTGGAAGGCTATGGTACAGAGGCTATGGCACTACAGAAGACTATAGAACAATGGATTGATTTTTGGAGTGTCCTCCTAGAAGAGCTGCTTACCATAGGTAGGTGAAAATGGCATTTCGGGCACCTAAGCAGTACCAGAACCCATGAGAAAGGCAGGTACCCAAAGGATGTCCCAACAGCGGCCGAGATCTCTCCTGCATCGTTAGCATCAGGAACGATGAAGCTATAACACACCTTAGAGTCATTAAAATCTGGGGTATCAGTCATGACTAAGTGAAACGCCAGAATCAAACAAAAAGGGAAATGCAGGATCTCAAAGGAGTAGAAGAATTATCCACCTCAGTATTTCAACGGTAAAACCGAAGTCTTTCATACATCCAGATCGAGAAAGAAAGAATCCAGAGGTTATCTTGAGGGTTCGGAGGAGTGTCAACCCTGACAAAAACACAGATATCTCCTCGAGAAGGGGACCAGCCACAACACACAGCACAGGGTAGTTCCAGCGTGAACTCAATATAGGGGCAGTTCCCTACCCTTGCCTGGAAACTTCTTCAAAGCATCCTTGTGAGGACCTTCCACGATATCAAGATGAAAGTAGCTCATGCAACGTTGCACACCATTTAACATCTATAAATATGAGGTGTAGACACAGCTGAACACGTTGAATTCAGGGGAATTAAGAGAGAAGACAGACATCCAATCAGGACAATGTCAAAGGCAAGAAGGAGTCAATTTGCGGCTAGAAGTCTGGGATAACGTAGGCATTACCACTACACTTTCATTCTAGGCACCAGCTAAAGACTGCTCGACTAGATGCATCCACAAATAAAGATTGCAAAGTTTACTCTGTGTAGTAGCAAATGTATTCTTTCAGTACTTGAACCAGTTTCTAAAACTCACTACCACGAGGTACAAAATAAACCGAGAATAGGCGGCAGTCAGTTAGTAAAGGTGCCGTGTTGTCTAGGAACTAAAACTCTGAAACAATTTGGAATATGTATGGAAGGAAAAACATTCCAATTTTGATTCAATTAAGGAAACATGTTCTAAGAGACATCTAATCTTCCATATTTTCTAAGGAAATTACAGTACTAACATCTGTAACTTGGTAATTAAAAAACATCACTGAAGTATGCAGCTCTTGTAAAATATACTGTACTTTGTTACCATATTCCTTTTTCTCCTTCTGCAACAGCTCTTAGCGGAACATTTACAATTGTGGAAACTTAGGAAAGAAAGAAAAACATAAAGAGTATCTAAACAAATAGATTATCTACTTCCAAACCAGTAATGTATAACAGAGTCTGGTACATAAAGTACCAAAAATGACGCTTACTGTAATTCAGAGATGCGCAGAATAATCTATGCATAAATAATTCATAGTTTTTTTATCATCGTTATATATTTAAAGTTTCAAAACCAAAACTTTGTTCGCAATCTGACGAATCAAACAACACTCGCAGCCAACTATCCAAGTCTTCCAGCTCTGTTTATCTGCCAGAACATGCCTCTTGTCTGGAATGATTCAGACCGAGAGGGCTACCTAGTTGTCTTTCGTCTATCTCAAAATTTCCATAGCTAAATGGAAGAGGGACAGTGAAAAAGTACCTCCTGTTTTGTTGACATAAGCCACTACCGTGGTGTTGTCGCTCATCAGCGACACAGTGTCCTGAAAGGAGCTGGTGGAATTGCTTGAGGGCTAGAAAAGCTGCCTTCATTTCCAGGAGGTTTACGTGGCACTGTCTCTCTGACTTGGACCACAGTCTGAGGGCCGTGTGGTGCAACACGTGAGCCTTCCATATTTCTTTTAGCACATCTGTAAAAAGCACAAATTCACCCCTGATGAAACAAACGCTGTTAAGCCGAATACTGGCGAGGCGAGCGACAGCGAGGAAAGTGCAACTGCTTGCTGTACTCGGGTAAGGTGTTGTGTGACCTTGTTGGTTGTGCACAGTTTACTTGAAAAATCGTCAAAGCCGAAGGTTTGCCTGGGAGCTACTATGGTCTAGTGAACTCGCTACTCTGGACTAGCAAGGAGATTGTGGATGCATTAAAACTCTTGCCTAGGAAGAGTTTGCCCACTCACCTCGCTATGAGAAGGTGAATGGGCGTGTTCCCTAGCGAGGAGAGAATTTGTGCCAATTCGACTGTGAAGAGATGAACTAGACATTGACTGTTGTAGTTCGTGCTGACTTGTGTGCAGAGTAGAAGATTTTACTTTGTCAAAAGTAAAAACCTTAGGCGATACTCCTGAAGAAGTAGCCGTAGCAGAACGGTAAAAATTTTGCTATGTCCTACGGACATGACGGCGAGGGGCGGGAGCTGTAAAAACCCTCAAACCTTCTCATCATCTCACTCTGACAAGCTATGCTCCGAAGGGATTGAAGGCAGCATGGAGGAAGTCTCGTACTCTCGCAAAATCCTCTGGGAAGAGACCAATCAAGAGAAGGGCGTCGAACTCTTGGGCGTGACGAGCGATCTTCGGCTGACTATGGAAGCAAATTTGCATACCCTCAGCCGGCTGAAGAGACTCGGGCTGAGGGCAGTCATCGAAAGGAACAGGAGAAACCTGACTGTAGCCAGTTTCTGGGTTCACCCAGAAGGGATCCCCCGACGGGAAAAAAGTGTGAACCTGTAATAAGTACCAGAATGTGTTTTCTGGGATGGAAAAGTCCCCCATACAAAATGTCTTGCCTGGCGAACCAAGAGGGAACGTAATGCAATTATCTTCACGGAAAGGAACGTTCTCGATACTCATGTTGAATTCTCAGGCTTTCAAGCGGTTGGCATCATCAAATTGTCCAAGGAATCACCCTGGTGTAGGAGAAGTACAAGGGACACTGCAAACGTCCTGACTAATACCAACAACTTATAGTATCTCTAAGGAAGGAACCACTCCCCATATAAACCTCTCGTCTCGTGTACGAGGTGAGTGACCCAGGAAAACCTTCCCTGATAAGTCCGCTGACAGAACGTCTGAAGGATTGGAGTCGTCGAAGTGTCCTTGAAAAGTCATGGAGTGGGAAAGGGAAGAATGGCAGTTGGTAACATCCTAACCAGCAGTGCTTGGGTCTGGTCTCCCATGAACCTTGCAAGGTAGAACTCACAGCAGCATTTTCAAGTCCTGTATTTCCTACTGTAACTTGTTCCAGGGAAAGGGAGGATTTTGTTACAGTTTAGCTCCTCCCACAAACACATATTGAGGAGCAGTCAGTGTCATTAAGAGTCTGAATACGATAAGACATCTTGTGCCTCTGTGGCTAATTGCTCTTCCTAATTAAGATGGGACTTCTGAAGACTTTAGGAGAAGAATAACAATAGGGTAAAGTGAATGTGTTCCCCTTTTTTTCCCTTTCATTCGTTCAGGAAGTGGGCAAAAGGGTGGTGCCATTTCTCTCCACCGCCCGTAGGAGTGCTTGATTCCAGGAAGAGCATGAAAGGTCGCAAATTCCTCTCCAGAGGGGAAGTATGAAAGCACTGTGGCGTTAGATGACCATAAGCACATGCAGAGCTGTCAAGAGAAGTTACCTGCTTCAAATTAAAACCGAGGACGAGTGGAAAGTTCCCTTGTTGCAATAAGGATCTGAAGTGTGATAATTTCATACCAAAAATTGTCCCAGGAGCGCCAGACAGCCATGTGCTCTTAGAAATGCATTTGCAACATCAGCATAACATTGAATAAAAGTTCAGTATGTGAGAGATGCATTGTGCCTTGAACATTTCATTCCCTGAAGCATAAGCAGATTGGGAAAGCCAGCAATATTTATTCTAAGTGAGTTAATCTAAGTACAGTAAATGCCTAACCTTGCTGTACAGACAAGAAGTGGATTTTTCAATGTGCTATAGCCACTGAACGGTCTCAGCAGAATTGGTTTACTATAACTACGAGACGAGAATGTCTTGCTCACTAGTCGTTGGGCGTCATCTAAGGGGTGTCGCTCGAATAGTTTCCTGGATGCAAATGTTGGTCTGGTACAGAACAGATTACAGTAATCAAAAGAACTACAGTACATAAAAGAACTTGTGTTCCCGGTACATACCATTTTTCTTGGTACAGCACATCAGTTTACTCTAAGTGGAAAGTTAGGCGTGTCCTAAGTGCATGCCATTCCTCTTGGTCACGTACACTAATTAGCTAATGCATTCCAACATGGTAGCCCAAACAACAGAATGTTCACACCCCCAAGACTGCGTATGAAAAGGCGAAAGCGAATACACATGAGAGGGCGAGAAGAATTGAACGAGCGCTAACAAGCAGGCGCTCATCTAAAGGAGCTCTTTCCAGTTCAAAAGAAATCCCGCTAAATATGTTGTGTGCGTGAACAGTAGGTGTAACATTAAGATCAGTTGAAGGTGTGCTAAGAGTGCTATCAGTGTTACACGAGTGTCCGGAGAATCAGCTCTCATAGGACACTGTGTGAATGGGTGAATGCACGTGCATAAGAATCTGCAGTCAAGTGAATCCTCAACATCTAAAGCACAACGGTCAATTTGAATACTATAGCTTCCTTAGGTGTTCCCAATAACCAACAGGTGAAGTGGCACTCCTATAAGAAAGTACGACCACAAACAGGCTAAGTGGCACTGCCATGGGAGCACAAGAGCGCATGGCAAAACGATGGGGAAACTGTCTCTCCCACCATGATTGAAGTGCTGAGTCAAGTATATGTAATGCCTACAGATTAGTCTTTAAAGACTAATCAATTATGTAACATGGAGAAAAGAAGGGCAGATCCATTTCTTCTTCCACGTGGCAATGCCCGATAAAATCGTGGGTCCGCTCTCATTGCGAAAAGACAATGTTTCACCTCTTAGTTACGATTTACATCGTCGTCCCCAGTCCACACTTAACCCTTTTACCCCCAGGCTATTTGGAAATTTCCAAACCTTAACCCCCAAGGGGTTGTTTTTTTCCCAGCACATTTTGCAGTAATTTTTTTTTTTAAATTGCTCTAACAGCCTTAATTTCCGTCATAGAGAGGTCAGGTTGGTCTCATTCTCTTGGAAAATGCCTGAATTTTCTCAAAAAATTATCAAAAATATGAAAAAAAAAATTTTATAGCATTTTTTTCCAAGGACGTACCGGTACGTCCATGGGGGGTAAAGGGATGGCTTTTGTGAAACGTACCAGTACGTCCTTTGGGGGTAAAAGGGTTATGAGGGAATAAAAAGCAACAGGCATGATGTTAAACTGGAACAAAAAGTGTACATGTACACCAAGTACACAGAAACCGTCAATCAACTACAGTTATTGGGAAAGCTGCAAAACATTTAATAAAAAATAGTCAGTTGAGGGTGCTGTAAACCTTTACTACACAGACTGAAAACAAAGTGACCATTCAAAGAATGCTGGAGGAGGTAAAGGCTTCCCCGCCCCACCTGCCAGTAACTACCAACAACTCGTTATAATCTTAACAGACGAGTCTCAGCCACGCTGAAAACAGAAGAACTATTAAAGGATGAGGGTTTTTAGCCGTGTAGGAAAAATCTTTGGGTAAAGTGAAAGGTTTTTCAGTCATAAAAATGTTATTTTTATTAATAAAATAAATTTTTGAATATACTTACCCGGTGATTATATAAGCTGCAGCTCTGCTGCCCGACAGAAAAACTCTACGTTCAAAATACGCCAGCGATCGCTATGCAGGTAGGGGGTGTACATCAACAGCGCCATCTGTCGAGCAGGTACTCAGTACTCAATGTAAACACAGAACCAATTTTCTCCTCGGTCCACTGGGTCTCTATTGGGGAGGAAGGGAGGGTCCTTTAATATATAATCACCGGGTAAGTATATTCAAAAATTTATTTTATTAATAAAAATAACATTTTTCAATATTAAACTTAGCCGGTGATTATATAAGCCGATTCACACCCAGGGGGGTGGGTAGAGACCAGCATTAATTGTTTACATTATTATGAGCTAAGTATTTTGTATTTCATTTTAGCAGTTATTCAAAATAACAAACATAAAATAAATAAGTACCTGGTAAGGAAGTCGACTTGAACAATTACTCTGCCTTTTTTAAGTACGTCTTCCTTACTGAGCCTCGCGATCCTCTTAGGATGCTGAGCGACTCCTAGGAGCTGAAGTATCAAGGGTTGCAACCCATACTAAAGGACCTCATCAAAACCTCTAATCTAGGCGCTTCTCAAGAAAAGAATTTGACCACCCGCCAAATCAACCAGGATGCGAAAGGCTTCTTAGCCTTCCGGACAACCCAAAAAACAACAATAAAAAACATTTCAAGAGAAAGATTAAAAAAGGTTATGGAATTAGGGGAATGTAGTGGTTGAGCCCTCACCCACTACTGCACTCGCTGCTACGAATGGTCCCAGGGTGTAGCAGTTCTCGTAAAGAGACTGGACATCTTTAAGATAAAAAGACTCGAACACTGACTTGCTTCTCCAATAGGTTGCGTCCATTATACTCTGCAGAGATCTATTTTGTTTAAAGGCCACTGAAGTTGCGACAGCTCTAACTTCATGTGTCCTTACCTTCAGCAAAGCATGGTCTTCCTCATTCAGATGGGAATGAGCTTCTCGTATCAACAGTCTGATATAATAGGAAACTGCATTCTTTGACATAGGTAAAGAAGGTTTCTTAATAGCACACCATAAAGCTTCTGACTGTCCTCGTAAAGGTTTAGTTCGTCTTAAATAGAACTTAAGAGCTCTAACAGGGCATAAGACTCTTTCTAGTTCATTTCCAACCAAATTTGAAAGGCTTGGAATATCGAACGATTTCGGCCAAGGACGAGAAGGTAGCTCGTTTTTGGCTAGAAAACCAAGCTGTAAAGAACATGTAGCCGTTTCAGATGAAAATCCGATGTTCCTGCTGAAGGCGTGTATCTCACTGACTCTTTTAGCTGTTGCTAAGCAAACGAGGAAAAGAGTCTTTAAAGTGAGATCTTTAAAGGAGGCTGATTGTAGTGGCTCGAACCTTTCTGACATAAGGAATCTTAGTACCACGTCTAAATTCCAACCCGGTGTAGCCAAACGACGCTCCTTCGAGGTCTCAAAAGACTTAAGGAGGTCCTGTAGATCTTTGTTGTTAGAAAGATCTAAGCCTCTGTGACGGAAGACTGCTGCCAACATGCTTCTGTAACCTTTGATCGTGGGAGCTGAAAGAGATCTTTCCTTCCTCAGGTATAATAGGAAGTCAGCTATTTGGGTTACAGAGGTACTGGTTGAGGATACTGATACCGACTTGCACCAGTTTCGGAAGACTTCCCACTTCAACTGGTAGACTCTAAGAGTGGATGTCCTCCTTGCTGTAGCAATCGCCCTGGCTGCCTCCTTCGAAAAGCCTCTAGCTCTTGAGAGTCTTTCGATAGTCTGAAGGCAGTCAGACGAAGAGCGTGGAGGCCTGGGTGTACCTTCTTTACGTGTGGCTGACGTAGAAGGTCCACTCTTAGAGGAAGAGTTCTGGGAACGTCCACCAGCCATTGAAGTACCTCGGTGAACCATTCTCTCGCGGGCCAGAGGGGAGCAACTAACGTCAACCTTGTCCCTTCGTGAGAGGCGAACTTCTGCAGTACCTTGTTGACAATCTTGAACGGGGGGAATGCATAAAGGTCTAGATGGGACCAATCCAGTAGAAAAGCATCTATATGAACTGCTGCTGGGTCCGGGATTGGCGAGCAATAAATTGGGAGCCTCTTGGTCATCGAGGTTGCAAAGAGATCTATGGTAGGTTGGCCCCATGTGGCCCATAGTCTCTTGCACACATCCTTGTGTAGGGTCCATTCTGTTGGAATGATTTGACCCTTCCGACTGAGGCAATCCGCCATGACATTCATGTTGCCTTGAATGAACCTCGTTACTAGAGAAAGGTTTAGATCTCTTGACCAGGTGAGGAGGTCCCTTGCGATCTCGTACAACGTCATAGAATGGGTCCCTCCTTGCTTGGAGATGTACGCCAAGGCCGTGGTGTTGTCTGAATTCACCTCCACCACCTTGCCTAGAAGGAGGGACTTGAAGCTTTTCAAGGCCAGATGAACTGCCAGTAGCTCCTTGCAGTTGATATGTAACGTTCTTTGATTCGAGTTCCAAGTTCCCGAGCATTCCCGACCGTCTAATGTCGCACCCCAGCCCGTGTCCGATGCGTCCGAGAAGAGAACGTGGTTGGGGGTCTGAACAGCCAGGGGCAGACCCTCTCTGAGGTTGATGTTGTCCTTCCACCAAGTCAGTGATGACTTCATCTTCTCGGAAATGGGGATCGAGACCGCTTCTAGCGTCTTGTCCTTTTTCCAGTGAACAGCTAGGTGAAATTGAAGGGGACGGAGGTGCAGTCTCCCTAACGAAATGAACTGTTCTAGGGATGAAAGCGTCCCTATCAGACTCATCCACTGTCTGACTGAACATCGGTCCTTCTTTAGCATGTTCTGGATGCATCCTTGGGCTTGACTTGTTCTGGGGGCCGACGGAAAAGCCCGAAAAGCTTGACTGTGAATCTCCATCCCTAAGTACACTATAGTTTGGGATGGGACCAGTTGGGACTTTTCCATATTGACCAGGAGACCCAATTCCTTGGTCAGATCTAGAGTCCACTTTAGATTCTCCAGACAGCGACGACTGGAAGAAGCTCTTAGAAGCCAGTCGTCCAAATAGAGGGAGGCTCTGACATCCGCTAAATGCAGGAATTTGGCAATATTCCTCATCAGTTTCGTAAAGACAAGAGGAGCCGTGCTTAGGCCAAAGCACAGGGCTTGAAATTGGTAGACAACCTTTTCGTAAACGAACCTCAGAAAAGGTTGGGATTCTGGGTGGATGGGAACGTGAAAGTAAGCGTCCCTTAGGTCTAAAGAGACCATCCAGTCTTCCTTCCTGACCGCTGCTAGAACAGACTTTGTGGTCTCCATGGCGAACGTCTGCTTTGTGACAAAGACATTCAGCGCACTGACGTCTAGCACCGGTCTCCACCCTCCTGTCTTCTTTACCACTAAAAAGAGACGGTTGTAGAAGCCCGGGGATTGATGGTCCCGGACTTTGACTACCGCTCCCTTTTCTAGTAAGAGAGACACCTCTTGCTTCAAAGCTAGACTCTTGTCCTCCTCTCTGTACCTGGGAGAGAGATCGATGGGAGACGTTGCTAGAGGGGGTTTGCGTACAAACGGGATCTTGTACCCTTCTCTGAGCAACTTCACAGATTGTGCATCTGCGCCCCTTTTCTCCCAGGTCTGCCAGAAGTTCTTGAGTCTGGCTCCCACTGCTGTCTGAAGAAGGTGGCAGTCAGACTCTGCCTTTAAAGGACTTGGTACCTTTCTTCTTCCCACGTCTCCCTTCGGCACGAGCACCTCCCCTGCTGGAGGCTCTGCCACGAAAGGGCGGGATGAATCTGGACGCTGGAGTGTCCATCCTGGGTCTAGACAATGTAGGCAAAGGGGTGGCTTTGCGGGCAGAGGACGCAACCAGGTCATGAGTGTCTTTTTGAATCAAGGAGGCAGCAATCTCCTTTATCAACTCCTCTGGGAAAAGGCACTTTGAGAGAGGAGCAAACATAAGTTCCGATCTCTGACACTGTGTTACTCCAGCTGACAAGAAGGAGCAAAGGTTTTCCCGTTTCTTGAGGACCCCGGAAACGAACGAAGCCGCAAGCTCACTGGAACCGTCACGTATGGCCTTGTCCATGCAGGACATAATGAGCATGGAAGTTTCCTTGTCAGAAGGGGAGATCTTCCTGCTCAACGCTCCCAAACACCAATCCAAAAAGTTAAAAACCTCGAAGGCTCTGAACACTCCTTTCAACAGATGGTCTAAGTCTGAAGGAGACCAACAAATCTTGGAGCGTCTCATGGCTAGCCTGCGGGGAGAGTCTACTAGACTTGAGAAGTCGCCCTGGGCAGAGGCAGGAACTCCCAAGCCGAGAACTTCTCCCGTGGCATACCAGACGCTCGATCTGGAAGAGAGTCTCGCAGGGGGAAACGTGAATGCTGTCTTCCCAAGGTGCTTTTTGGACTGCATCCATTCTCCCAACACTCGTAAAGCTCTCTTAGACGAGCGGGCGAGGACGAGCTTCGTAAAGGCAGGCGCGGATGACTGCGTGCCTAAAGCGAACTCAGATGGAGGAGAGCGTGGGGCCGTAGAAACAAACTGATCAGGATACATCTCCCTGAACAGTGCAAGAACTTTCCTAAAGTCCAAGGAGGGTTGCGTGGTCTTGGGTTCGTCGATGTCCGTATGCGGGTCGTCAATGTGTGCAGCGTCGTCATCATCAGAGAGTCCATCATCTGAATACTGAGGAGGAAGCGGCAAAGGAGTAGGAATTGGCTGGTCAGCTGAGTCCGGCAGCACGGGTGCATGCGTGACTGAACCGGACGCAACGTCATGGAACTGTTGCCCAGTCTGTGAGCTGGCAACAACCATAGCAGCGCGGGGGCGCAAAGCGTCTACTCCAGACTGTCTAGTCTGCTGTGGGCGAGTAGTGGTAACCACACTGGGTTGTGGAGGTTGACCTACCGCGTCAAAACAAAACAACTTAGGTTGTTGTTGTAACTCGCGAACGTCAACGGAAGGTTCCGTGCGTCGCTGAACGTCAACATGCGGCTGGCAGGGTACACTGGAACGCATGGGTGGCGGGACTCTCACAGCTGGAGTGCGGGAGAAGGTAGCCTCAGCGTCCACTGGACGCACAACCGTGGGTGGTTGTAGGCTAGCGGTTGGTGCAGCGTCAACCTTCTCCGCACGAAAGTCCTGCATTAATGACGTTAACTGTGTCTGCATGGTCTGCAGCAAAGACCACTTAGGGTCTACAGTAGCAGGTGCGGCAACAGACGGTGTTACTGCCTGATGCGGTACCGCTTTGCCTCTCTTAGGAGGTGTGCAGTCATCGGAAGACTGCAGCGAGTCCGAACTGACCCAGTGGCTACAACTGGGCCGTTGGACTTGCGCGGAAGGGACCGACTTGCGTTTAAGAGGCCGCGAGACCTTGGTCCATGGTTTCTTTCGAGAAACCTCTTCCGCAGACGAGGAATAAATGGGCTCTCTCGTCTTCGTGTGGGTGGGGCGATCTTGGTTAGATACGTCCGAAACCACGGAGGGAACGTCTGTTCGCTGATTAAAGCCTCTCGAACCCTTTGGTCGTACGACATTGCTTCTCCCCTGGGCTTGGGAGCTTGCAAGAGGTCCCGGACTGGGAGGACGACAGGCACGAACAGACGAACCCTCAAGCGCAACACTATCTACAACACTTTCCACAACACTACCACTCACTTTGTCACTACCCACTGCACTCTTACACTTCAACTCCTTGACGTCTGCCATGAGTTGGTTACGGTCACTCGCCAATGACTCGACTCTCTCACCCAGAGCCTGGATGGCACGCATCATATCTGCCATCGAAGGTTGTTGAGTGCTAGAAGGGGGATCAGGAGCAACCACTACAGGGGAAGGAATAGGTTGTGGGGCATGAGGAGAGGAAAAATCAACGGAGCGAGATGAACTTCTCCTGACTCTATCTCTCTCTAGCCTACGTGTGTATTTCTGGAATTCGATGAAATCGAATTCCGAAAGCCCAACGCATTCCTCACATCGATCTTCCAATTGACAGGTCTTATCCCGACAATTGGAACAAACGGTGTGAGGATCGATAGAGGCCTTCGGAAGACGCCTTGAACAGTCCCTAGCATTACATTTCCTGAATTTAGGGACTTGAGAAGGGTCAGCCATCTTGAATTAGTCAAAGGGGAATTCAAAATCTATCCAAAGTCGTCAACAAATAATCCAAAATCAATAAAAGAATGCAAGGATGTATTGAAGATAACGTCTGCAAAGCGAAAGCTCAAAACTAGAAATGTGTACTTCACCAAAATATGTGAAAACCAATCCAGTAAGCAACAGCGAATTTAGTAGGTCTTGCCGGTGGCACGACAGAGAGAAAATTGGTTCTGTGTTTACATTGAGTACTGAGTACCTGCTCGACAGATGGCGCTGTTGATGTACACCCCCTACCTGCATAGCGATCGCTGGCGTATTTTGAACGTAGAGTTTTTCTGTCGGGCAGCAGAGCTGCAGCTTATATAATCACCGGCTAAGTTTAATATTGAAAAATTCCAAATTAACACAAAATCAGTAAAATTATTCTAAAGTTTAAGCCAGGAAGATATAGATCGACAACGTCTTGTTCTGAATAATACAGGAGTCACACACCTAACTACGCAAGTTGTTAATGCAAGGTTCTCAAAATTAAATATTAAGTGAAATTAGGAAAATGGGGTCAAAGAATGATGAAGTTCCCCCTGTGTTAAGTGAAGAGCACCTGGTATGCCCCAAGTTAGGTTAGGTGTGGGCTGCTAAAGGCTGACGCTTCTCTGTATTTTACTTATACCATTTTCTCTCGCCAAACAATCCCAGGGTCTTACTCTACTCCAAGGGGAGTCTCTATCTCTGAAACTACACATATCAAATGGAAATTAACCTGAAACAGAATTTTGTAAGATAATTACTGTATCTGAAAGTCCAAAATTACCCAACATACTACATCAAAGACTATTAATTAATTAAACATTTGTCCATGTTACCATAAGTGATATATAGAAGACATATTCAGCTCTATTGCAATCTTTAGTTTTTTCTATTTTCAAACAATTTTTATTAACGACACGAAACATCGACGTTAAGTGGGTTGACAAGTGACATCATTGTTCCCCGGCCAAAGTCCTGAGTCTGGCAACTATTTTGTCACAGCCAGGATTACCAGAGGCTTAAAGGGAACCTAAATCCTATTCTGCTATATCAGAGAGGGAGTTCCTAGCATAAGGTACCCTTGTAATCTAACCTAGATCAATGTAATTACCAGAAGGACGTTTGAGTGGGCCTAAAGTCACCTCAACAAGGATTAGTGGTTTTACTTTAATATAATACAATATAATTAAAGTGATTTAACTTTACTAAAAAGCTTGTTTGAAAACCATAACAAAGATACAGCAATCCCTTGCCATACTGTATTGCAGATTTATAACTATATATGTAAATATATATGGCGGCTTCCTCTCTATATCATGAGTTTCTCAGGGCAGATAAACTTTTCAGCACAGGTTTACAGTATTTTTCATATGATTATTTTTGTTCATAGTCCTTTTTGAATTTATAAAACCTTTAACTTATAGATAAAATAATGAAAAATTATAAAAGTAATGCAAAATAAATATACAGTAAATTTCAGTTTTTACTTTGCAGTTTTTCAGCTAGCACAGGGAAGGGAGTTTAATATATAACACTGATGATAGCCGAGGGTTTACTGTACTACATATAATTTCATTGAAAAAAAAAAAATCTTTCAATCCTGCTGTTTTGACATAAGCATCTCCTGAGAACAGTTCAGAAAATTCCAGACAAGTGGCGCTTCTTTCAATCTTTGATTTATCATTTTCTGAATCATTAGTACTTTTAACCACTTCCAGTCTCATATCAAGAGTTGTTCTAACTGTCATGTGATCTTCTCTTGCTCAAGCTCACCCCTCCACAACTACAATAGAAGCTCCAACACTTAATACTAACTCATCCCTGGACAACAACAGCCTTTTAAAGTTTTTTATAATCATTTAAACCAGATGTGCTTATAAATATCATCCCAAAACAAGTGGCTATTTTCCTTTTGAAGGAAATAATAAGTACTTATAGTTATTTTGAACAGTTTCGACGTACTTGCGATGTATGATGACGGCCATACCACTTAACCCTTTTACCCCCACCATAAGGTTAAATTTCGAGCACATTTTGCTATATAATTTTTTTAAATTGCTCTAAAAATGTTATTTTCATTAGTAAAATAAATTTTTGAATATACTTACCCGATAATCATGTAGCTGTCAACTCCGTTGCCCGACAGAATTCTACGGAAGGGATACGCCAGCGATCACTATACAAGAAGGGGGTGTACTCACCAGCGCCACCTGTGGCCAGGTACTGCAGTACTTCTTGTTGACACCACCTCAATTTTTCCTCGGTCCACTGGTTCTCTATGGGGAGGAAGGGTGGGTCAATTAAATCATGATTATCGGGTAAGTATATTCAAAATTTTATTTTACTAATGAAAATAACATTTTTCAATATTAATCTTACCCGATAATCATGTAGCTGATTCACACCCAGGGAGGTGGGTGAAAACCAGTGAACATGTATATCAAGAAGCTAAGTATCCCGTATTTCATATTATCAGTTATTCAAAATAACAATGAAATTATAAGTACCTGGTAAGGAAGTCGACTTGAACCATTACTCTGCCTTTAATAAGTTCGTCTTCCTTACTGAGCGCAGCGTTCCTCTTAGGAGGCTGAACAACCCTAAGGTGCTGAAGTATAAAGGGCTGCAACCCATACTAAAGGACCTCTACACAACCTCTAACCTAGGCGCTTCTCAAGAACGAATTGACCACCCGCCAAATCAACTAGGATGTGGAAGGCTTCTAGCCTACCGTAACAACCCAAAAAACAACAATAAAAGCATTCAAGAGAAAGGTTAAAAAAGGTTATGGGATTAAGGGAATGTAGTGGCTGAGCCCTCACCTACTACTGCACTCGCTGCTACGAATGGTCCCAGGGTGTAGCAGTTCTCGTAAAGAGACTGGACATCTTTGAGATAAAATGATGCAAACACTGACTTGCTCCTCCAAAAAGTTGCATCCATAATACTCTGCAGAGAACGGTTCTGTTTAAAGGCCATCGAAGTGGCTACAGCTCTCACTTCGTGGGTCCTTACCTTCAGCAAAGCAAGGTCTTCATCCTTCATGTGAGAATGAGCTTCTCTAATCAGAAGCCTTATACAATACGAAACTGCGTTTTTGGACATAGGCATCGAAGGTTTCTTGATGGCACACCATAAGGCCTCTGATTGTCCTCGTATAGGTTTTGACCTTTTAAGATAGTATTTTAGAGCTCTGACAGGGCAAAGAACTCTCTCTAGCTCGTTACCCACCATGTTGGAAAGGCTAGGAATTTCGAACGATCTAGGCCAAGGACGTGAAGGAAGTTCATTTTTTGCTAAAAATCCGAGCTGTAAGGAACATGTTGCTGATTCGGATGTGAATCCTATGTTCCTGCTGAAGGCGTGAACCTCACTAACTCTTTTGGCTGTTGCAAGGCAGACGAGGAAAAGAGTTTTGAGAGTAAGGTCTTTGAAAGAAGCTGACTGGAGAGGTTCAAACCTAGGAGACATAAGGAACCTTAAGACTACGTCTAGATTCCAGCCTGGAGTGGACAATCGACGTTCTTTAGAAGTCTCGAAAGATTTAAGGATGTCTAGTAGATCCTTGTTGGAGGAAAGATCCAAACCTCTGTGGCGGAGAACTGAAGCCAACATACTTCTGTACCCTTTGATCGTAGGAGCCGAAAGAGATCTAACATTCCTAAGATGTAACAGGAAGTCAGCAACTTGGGTTACAGAGGTATTGGTAGAGGAAACTGCATTGGCTCTGCACCAGCTTCGGAAGACTTCCCACTAGGATTGATAGACTCTACGAGTGGATATCCTCCTTGCTCTGGCAATCGCTCTGGCTGCCTCCTTCGAAAAGCCTCTAGCTCTAGCGAGTCTTTCGACAGTCTGAAGGCAGTCAGACGAAGAGCGTGGAGGTTAGGATGCACCTTCTTTACGTGAGGTTGACGTAGAAGGTCCACTCTTAGAGGGAGAGTCCTGGGAACGTCGACCAGCCATTGTAGTACCTCTGAGAACCATTCTCTTGCAGGCCAAAGGGGAGCAACCAGCGTCAGCCGTGTCCCTTCGTGAGAGACGAACTTCTGAATGACTCTGTTGATGATCTTGAACGGCGGGAATGCATATAGCTCGAGATGGGACCAATCCAGCAGAAAAGCATCCACGTGAACTGCTGCTGGGTCTGGAACTGGGGAACAGTACAAAGGGAGCCTCTTGGTCATGGAGGTGGCGAACAGATCTATCGTTGGCTGACCCCACAAGGTCCAAAGTCTGTTGCACACGCTCTTGTGAAGGGTCCATTCCGTGGGGATGACTTGATCTTTCCTGCTGAGGCGATATGCCGAGACGTTCATATTGCCCTGAATGAACCTCGTTACCAGTGAGAGGTTTAGACTTCTTGACCAAATGAGGAGGTCCCTTGCTATCTCGTACAGCTTCCTCGAATGGGTCCCTCCCTGCTTGGAGATGTATGCCAAGGCTGTGGTGTTGTCGGAGTTCACCTCCACCACCTTGTTTAGCAGGAGGGACTTGAAGTTCATTAAAGCCAGATGAACTGCCAGCAACTCCTTGCAGTTGATGTGAAGCGTTTCCTGTTCCTTGTTCCATGTTCCCGAGCATTCCTGTCCGTCCAAGGTCGCGCCCCAGCCCGAGTCTGATGCGTCCGAATAGAGATGAAGATTGGGGGTCTGAACCGCTAACGATAGACCCTCCTTGAGAAGGATGTTGGTCTTCCACCACATGAGAGTAGTCTTCATCTCTTTGGTAACAGGAATAGAGACCGCTTCGAGCGTCATATTCTTGTCCCAGTGAGCTGCTAGATGGAATTGAAGGGGGCGGAGGTTGAGTCTCCCTAACTCGGTGAACAGGGCTAACGATGACAGGGTCCCTGTTAGACTCATCCACTGTCTCACCGAGCATCTGTTCCTCTTCAGCATGCTCAGAATGCACTCTAGGGCTTGGCTGATTCTTGGGGCCGACGGAAAAGCCCGAAAAGCTTGACTCCGAATCTCCATTCCCAGGTAAACGATGGTTTGGGAAGGAATAAGCTGGGACTTTTCTAAGTTGACCAAAAGACCCAGTTCCTTGATCAAGTCCAAAGTCCAGTTGAGACTCTCCAGACAGCGACGACTAGTGGGGGCTCTTAACAGCCAGTCGTCTAAATAAAGGGAGGCTCTGATGTCCGCCAAGTGGAGGAATTTCGCAATATTCCTCATCAGTCGCGTAAACACCATAGGCGCCGTGCTTAGGCCAAAACACAGGGCTTGGAATTGGTACACAACCTTTCCAAAAACGAATCTCAGGAAAGGTTGGGAGTCTGGATGAATAGGAACGTGAAAGTAAGCGTCTTTCAGATCCAACGAGACCATCCAGTCCTCCTGTCTGACCGCTGCTAGGACCGACTTCGTCGTCTCCATAGTGAACGTCTGCTTGGTGACATAAGCATTGAGCGCACTGACGTCCAGCACCGGTCTCCAACCTCCTGTCTTCTTGGCCACCAGAAAGAGACGGTTGTAGAAGCCCGGGGATTGATGGTCCCGGACTATCACCACTGCCTCCTTCTGTAACAGGAGCGACACCTCTTGGTGTAACGCTAGCCTCTTGTCCTTTTCCTTGTAGTTGGGAGAGAGGTTGATGGGAGAAGTGGTCAGAGGGGGATTGCGGCAGAATGGTATCCTGTAACCCTCCCTTAGCCACTTGACAGACTGGGCGTCTGCACCTCTTCTTTCCCAAGCTTGCCAGAAGATCTTGAGTCTGGCTCCTACTGCTGTCTGGAGAGGAGGAGAGTCAATGTTTGCCTTTCGAAGGCTTGGGACCTTTCTTGGACCTGCCCCTGAAACCGTCTGGACGGGTACTTCCTCGGCTGGGGGCTCTGCCACGAAAGGGCGGAATAAATCTTGTTGCAGGAGTATCGGCCACTGGGGTGCGGTAAGTTCTAGGAACCGAAGGAGCAACCTTAGCCTTACGTGCTGAAGAGGCCACAAGGTCATGAGTGTCCTTCTGAATAAGAGCCGCATACAATTCCTTGATAAGGTCCTCAGGAAACAGGAACATAGAAAGCGGAGCAAAAAGTAACTGAGACCTTTGACAAGAGGTGATACCAGTGGAAAGGAAGGTGCAAAGTTGTTCCCTTTTCTTGAGTACTCCCGAAACAAACATGGAGGCAAGTTCGCCGGAACCATCGCGAATTGCTTTATCCATACAGGACATTATAAGCATGGCCGAGTCCTTGTCAGATGGGGCAGTCTTCTTGCTCAAGGCCCCCAGGCACCAGTCGAGAAAATTAAAAATCTCAAAGGCGCGAAAGACTCCCTTTAAGAAGTGGTCTAAGTCAGAAAAGGTCCAGCAGACCTTAGAGCGCCTCATAGCCGACCTTCGTGGAGAGTCAACCAAACTTGAGAAGTCAGCCTGGGCAGAGGCAGGGATTCCCAAGCCTGGTTCCTCTCCTGTGGCATACCATACGCCCGCCTTAGAAGTCAGCTTAGTAGGTGGAAACATGAATGACGTCTTCCCTAGTTGCTGCTTGGACTGCAACCAATCCCCTAACATTCTCAAAGCTCTCTTAGAAGATCTAGCGAAGACGAGCTTAGTGTAGGCAGACTTAACAGGTTGCATGCCTAGAGAAAACTCTGATGGAGGAGAGCGAGGGGTAGCAGAAACAAAGTGATCCGGGTAAACTTCTCTGAAAAGAGCCAGGACCTTGCGAAAGTCAATGGAGGGTGGTAACGACTTGGGTTCCTCCACGTCAGAAGAGGGATCATCCAGGTGCGCAGCTTCCTCCTCAGAAACCTCATCACCTGAGGGTTGAGAAGCGAGAGGTAAAGTTACAGCGGTATGCTGAACGGCAGAATCCTGACAAGCGGGTGCATATACACTTGCGGATTCATCCTCAAGTCTCTGTTGAAGAGGATGAGGGCTGGTAATGACAAAGTCATGAGGCTGGGAAGAAGGAGGCTCTGCGGGAGTCTGGGGAGCAAGCGTGGTGAGAGGCGACTGTAGTAAAACCTGAGGTTCAGGCTGCAAAGACTGCTCAAGCTGAGGAGAAAGAGGTAGATGCATGCGTAGAGGTGGCTGACTCATTGCATGAGGTTCATGTCTCAAGAGTTGCGCTTGCTTCAAGGGTTGAGGTGGCTGCGCAGTAAGAGGTTCCTGTCTCACGAGTTGAGGTTCTTGAGGTGGGTGCTGCGAGAGTTGAGGTGGCGGCTGCGCAGAAAGAGGCTCCTGTCTCCCGAGTTGAGGTTCTTGAGGTGCTTGCCTCGAGAGTTGAGGTTCTCGCCTCGAGGAAAGTGGAGGTATCAGCTGCGAGAGCTGAGGTGGCTGCCTCAAGGATGGCAGAGGTTGTCGTACCTCAAGAGGTTGCTGCCTCGAGGATGGTCTTACTGCAAGAAACTCTTGCCTCAACGGTAGAGGAGGTTGTAAGGCATAAGACTCCTGTCCCCATTGTTGAGGAGGTTGCCGCGTGGTAAGAGGTTCCTGCCTCAAGGAAGGTGGAGGTTGCTGCACAACGCTGGTATCTGGCAACTCCCAACGCGGTAGCTCACGCATGGAGGTAGCTTGAGGAACCTCAACTTCGTACGTCTGGCAGACTGGACTGCGTAGAGGAGGAGGAGCGCTCGCAGGAGGAGGTGTAACCTTCTCTGCCTGAAACTCACGCATCAATACCGCAAGCTGCGACTGCATAGACTGCAGCAAAGCCATCTTGGGATCAACAGACGTTGAGGTCTGTTGAGGCAGAGCCTTAACAGAAGTTGAGGTCTGTTGAGGCATCGCCTTACCTCTCTTAGGAGGCGTGCAGTCACCTGATGACTGCGGCGAGTCAGAGCTAGCCCAATGACTACATCCGGGCTGTAGAACTCGTGCGGTCTGGACTTTACGCTTAAGAGGTCTTGAGACCTGAGTCCAGCGTTTTCTCCCCGAAAATTCTTCTGCAGACGAGTAAAATAAGGGCTCAATCGTCTGAGAGTGGAAGTGACGATCTCTGTAAGATACGCCCGCAACCACCGAGGATACTTCTGTGCGCCGATCAAGGCCTGCCGAACCCTTTTGCCCTTCGACATTGCTTCTCCCCTGGGCTTGGGAGCTTGCAAGAGGTCCCGGACTGGGAGGACGACTGGCACGCACAGAAGTACCCTCACGCACAACACTGACACTGACACTAGCACTCGGCACAGCACTGGCACTACCACTTCCCACTGCACTTTTCACTTTAAGTTCCTTGACGTCTGCCAAGAGGAACTTGTGGTCACTCACTACCGACTCCACTTTATCACCTAAAGCCTGAATGGCACGTAAAACATCAGACATATCAGGCTGAGCACAAATAGTAGGATCGGGGGTAGCCACTACAGGGGGAGGAAAAGGTTGAGGATCATGGGGTGAGGAATAAAGCGAAGAGCGAGCCGAACTCCTCCTAACTCTCTCTCTCTCTAACTTAGTGGTATACTTGAGGAATCGAACAAAATCAAGTTCCGAAAGTCCGGCGCATTCCTCACATCGATCTTCCAACTGACAGGATTTTCCCCTACAGTCGGAACAAACGGTGTGAGGATCAACCGAGGCCTTCGGAATACGCCTAATACAAGTCCTACATCGTCTTTGGGGAGGAGCTTGAGAAAGGTCGGACATCTTGAATCAAAGAACAGTCAAGGGGGGATTCCAGTTAAAGCAAAATATCGTTAACCATTAATCAAATCAATCTAAAAGCTATCTAAGCTAAGAGACAAGTTTCCTGTATAGCGAAAGCTGAAATCTTAGAGCAATACTTCACCAAAAACCGTGAACAAGACTCCAAAATTATAAGCGTATCCATGTAGGTCTTGCCGGAAGCACGACAGAGGAAAAATTGAGGTGGTGTCAACAAGAAGTACTGCAGTACCTGGCCACAGGTGGCGCTGGTGAGTACACCCCCTTCTTGTATAGTGATCGCTGGCGTATCCCTTCCGTAGAATTCTGTCGGGCAACGGAGTTGACAGCTACATGATTATCGGGTAAGATTAATATTGAAAAAGCTTAATTTTTGTCCTAGAGAGGTCAGGTTGGTCTCATTCTTTTGGAAAATGCCTGAAGTTTCTCGTAAAATTATCAAAAATATGTAATTAACAGTGTTTTGCAAGAACGTACCGGTACGTCCTTTGGGGGTGAAAGGGTTAACTGCCTTATATAAAACCGTATCGCTAAGAATACGCCAGTCTAAGGAGGGGGCACAGGCAATTAGGTAAATGGATAAGGACACGGTTTATAGGTTAGGTTAGGAGGTGTTCTATGAACGAGGGAAGTCCTGTCCGTCATTATACAAAGAACCCAAATAATTATTTTTCCAGATTTATATATGAGCAAAATTGGGAAATAAATCAGAGAAAAGTTTGTTTCATCAGTCTAGCTGGTTGGGAAGCAGACATAAGATTGTAACTTAAGTCTTCAGGTAAACTAAGGATACATCAGACTAAGACAAAGATGATCCCTTGGTGTCGCAAGCAGGTACGGATACGGCTCCTAGGTTGGGTTAAGTTTGTTTCCCTTCTAACACTTGATATTCTAGTCATAACTTTTACAATTTTAAAAATAATTAATTCCTTCAAGCATTTATATATGCATTGTTCATAGTACAGTAAATATTGACCAAATGCACCATAACTAGTCATTAATAAGAAATTTTAGCAACAGCAGTTTTGACTAACACACTAATATATCTATATTACATATCTATATATATATATATATATATATATATATATATATATATATATATATATATATATATATATATATATATATATATATATATATATATATACTGTATATTACTACCAACAGTGTCAAATAAAGCTAACGCTGCTCTACAACCCACAAAGTTATCTTAAAAAACAAGTTAGCAGATATTCTTGACATTCTACAAACCACGGAGCCTTTGTATATCAGTGGACAGTTCCTTCTATTGGGATTACAAATGGACATCAACTAACCTAAACTTTCCCCGCCAACCTAACCTACAAGCCGTGTCCTTACCTATTTACCTAACAGGGGGGTTAACGCCCCCATGCGACCCCCTCTTCCATTGCCGTATTCTAAGTTAGCCGTAATTATACATACAGGTAGCCGATGTCATATATACACCCCGAGGATGTTCCCGTCATTCTACAAACTACCCCTAGAGTAATATATACATCATTAAGATGCTTTCAGCAATTCGAATCCGACTACACACTTTAGCCTAACATTTCGTAAAGGTGGATAACAAAACTAAACTTTTTATATATATTGGTAAATGATAATGTTAAGATATAATGGTTACTGTAGGTGGAAACGCCTTGCTATACACACACACATATATATATAGGTATTATTACAGTTTCATCCATTATGGGAAATGTATTATAATAATATGTTTCCCTAGTACAGCACGTGATAACCAAATACTTCCTCTCAATACATTATTGTCGCTAATGCATACTTACGGAGAAAAAACTATTTCAGGTATTGAAGGTCTTGACTTTTTCTAAGTTTAGTGTATATCTTTCCATGGGCACGCAAGGTACCTCTTGTTAGTTTGTATATCTGTTTTCATCCTACTTGGCTCCTCCCCATTGCGTAATGTGACAATATTTGCTTGAATGCGCATTTGCTCCTCCCACTAATGTCGCTCCTCCAATCAAAATACTACTGGGATCTTTTCAAGGGTTATTATTGGACGATTCATTTTGTCTCTTATTCTTGTTTCAAGGATCTGTTTTTCGTGCAATATAACATTGTAACCGATAGTATTTTGTTTTTTTCCTATTTCATTATGGGAAAAACTCCTGATTTTCGTTTGTTTTTGGGTTGGAAACCTGCCGGTTAAGTTTTCTCGTTACTTAACTGTCATGGATCCTCCGGTGCAGGTGTGCGATATATGTCGTTATTCTTATTTTGAGGTGATCGGCCGATTTCATGGTAATTATAATGGTACCCCAGACATTGTGAATCGGTTTCTTCGAGAGCATTTAGTGTTACCTACAAGTGTTTCGTGTGCTAAATGTGATTCGCCTTTACTTTTCCGTGAAGATAGACATGTGTGGTATTGTACAAAATCAGTGAAAATACCTAAAACGAAGAAAAGGCATTTGTGCAATTATAGTGTTAGTGACTATAAGGGAACTTTTCTTCACGGGTCCCACCTTCCCCCGTGGAAATTAATTTTATTTGTCAATCACTGGTTGCATAAGTGTTGGGACCACCATTTTGTAATTAAGGGCCTCAGTATATCTCCTTCTACTAGTGTAGACTGGAGAAGCTTTTGTTCAGAAGTGACTGAATTTAGTTTTGATAACCAAGAGGCTATTGGTGGTGAAGGTGTAATCGTTGAGATTGACGAATCTCATTTTGGAAAACGGAAGTATGACCGTGGAAGGCCTCTGAGTGACATATGGGTGTTGGGGGGTATTGAGAGGCAGTCCAAAAAAACATTTATTGTGCCTTTAATTGACCCATTACCACGGAAGCGTGATGCAGCTACCCTCATCCCTTTAATTGAGAAGTACATTAAACGGGGCAGCATTGTTGTTAGTGATAAGTGGCGGGCTTATAATTCTCTGCAGTCTCTTGGATACGATCACCGTACTGTAAACCATTCAGAAAATTTTGTGGATCCTTCAAACCCCGACACCCATACCCAAAACATTGAACGTCTTTGGCGGGAGCTGAAGGAATGGATACAACGGCCTGGTAACTGTTGTGAATACTTCAGGCAGTATTTGTCACGTTTTATTTTTATACACAAATACCCTGAGGAGGAGCTGCTCCATCATTTTTTTATCATGGCCAGCAAACTGTATCCTCCACAATCTGAGGCACAACGGGTTCCAGTAGCTATTGATGATTCAGAAGAGGGTCAACCACAGCCTTCCACATCATCATCGTCAGGTTCCATTTAAGGTAAGAAGTGACTTAACAAAATATATATTTAAATTTAGCCCGGGGTAAAGGGGGGGGTCGCAGGGGGGGCGGAGGCCCCCCCCCCCGGTAGGGGTACAGGGCCCCTAGGCTAGGTTAGGTGGGTTTATTAGGTTCGGTAGTGCCCTGAAAATCACTGTGACCTTAAGGGGGGGTCGCAGGGGGGCGGAGCCCCCCCCCCCGGTAGGGGTACAGGGCCCCTAGGCTTGGTTAGGTGGGTTTATTAGGTTCGGTAGTGCCCTGAAAATCACTGTGGCCTTAAGGGGGGGGGGGTCGCAGGGGGGGCAGAGCCCCCCCCCCCCCCCGGTAGGGCTAGGTAGGGGTATAGAGGGAGGGGTGGTGGAACATTAATTAGTGCAAATATCATTGGACGCCCCCTCCCCCACCCAAAACCCCGGTTCCCACCTGGGGTCCCCCATAACTGTTGGGATAAAGTAGGGTATTTCTGCATTACAACATAATATGCAACAAAAACAATAAAAACACGGTTACAAAAACTGATTTTTCAGGAAAAACTTGTTGTTTTAACTCCATAGTAAATCTCTAAATCAGATGGTTTGTAGTCAAAATAAACGTTAAATTCGTTGAAACTACACTATTTCTGATGCAACAAATATATTTTTATTCCAGTTTCCACATAATGGATGAAACTGTAAATTTACCTGTATATATATATATATATATATATATATATATATATATATATATATATATATATATATATATATATATATATATATATATATATACCTAACCTACTACAAATGACAGTGTTTAATTAAAGTTTACCACCAAAACCATCAACTAATGTAATAACCCTCAAGGTAACTACCACAGGTTAATAATAATTACCCTTATAATTACTATTCTTACGATACCGAGTCAATCTAGCCAAGTGTCATAAGACAGATCGGCGTAGCAGAAAGCTACATAGGACAACCTTAAAATAGCCTTAAAATATAATTTCTTCGGTAAATTCTCACCTCGTGTGACACGCAGTTCCCACATCGCAGTTTAAGACAATGCCTGCAGAAGTAAATTGAAGTAATGGGCCTCGGAAGGCCGCAAGAACAGAGAAGGCGAACTCGGTCAACTTGGAAAAGGTGAGCCATGTTTGTTTACATGTGACGTCATCAGCTTTTCTTGGGGGTTTTAGTGCACACTGATATTCTTATTTAGATTTTTGCTTTTATAAGTAAGTTTAAGGCATATAAGTGCTTTACTTAAATTATATTATTAACAAATAATATATTTATTCATCTATAAAAGTAATTATATATCGTCATAATCGTAAAAAAAATATTTATCAAATTCTTGCGCATCCTGTGAAGCAACTGTTTTCTCTACTTTATTCGTTTTATAAGTTATTCTAAGGCATTTAAGTGGTTTATGGGTATAAATAAATGTTATTTATAATACATTTATCTATATATTTATTAAAAAAAAACAATTATACATAACCAAAAGCTTAGAAATATAAACTCGAATTTACCACCTGACAAAATTTGTTGGCATTTGGCCTTATCAGTGACGTAGAATTAAACCATTACGATTATTTTTATTTCTCATATAAACTAAATATATTTTAAATGTAAATAAGTTATAAATATTTATTAAGAATATCTTTATCTAATCATTGATTTCAAATATTTTATCGTAAACGTTTTACTAATTTCTAGACCTATTATAATTCATATCTAATATTAAGTTTATAACAAATATATTGAAATTTTTATGATCTTACAAAAAATCGGTTATATATTTTGATATATCTCAAAATCATGATTTCTAATACAATATGTTTTATAAAAATATGTCTTTATTATTGATTTTATATTATATTTATTAAATTTAGTTCACGAATTTTTTCCCCATATAGTGGGAACAGGGAAATAAGAAAGCAAAAAAAGGAGGTGCACCTATAGTCATAGGGGATAATGCAGAGTCCATAAGGAAATGCCCACGGTGCACTTCACAAGGTGCACTGCTAGCACCCATCACCTACTGAAACTCTTCTATCTTATTTCTGATTGGTGGAGAGTAACTTTGGTCCCGGACCAATCAGGATTAAGTTTCTTACGTCTTCTTCATTATCAGATATAGTATATTTCATTTTTCCTTGTTTCCTTTCCTCACTGGGCTACTTTTCCCTGTTGGAGCCCTTGGGCTTATAGCATCCTGCTTTTCCAACTAGGGTTGTAGCTTATCTAGTAATAATAATAATAATAATAATAATAATAATAATAATAATAATAATAATAATAATAATTGTTAGGTTCATAAGATATAAGTTTGAACTTTTGAATTTCCACCAATTCAACTGCCAGATTTGCAAGATCATTCCATAATCTGGTCGCAGGTGGAATAAAACTTATAAATTATTGTGTAGGCCTGGTGTTGAGCCTCATGATGGAGAAGGCATGATTATTAGAATTAACTGCATAACTAGAGAGAGAGAGAGAGAGAGAGAGAGAGAGAGAGAGAGAGATTTTTATTATAATCAATTTATTGCATCCATTGGTGTCAGACATTTGAGCAGATAGAGAGAGAGAGAGAGAGAGAGAGAGAGAGAGAGAGAGAGAGAATTTTTATTTTAATCAATTCATTGTGCCCATTGGTGTCAGACATTTGAGCTGATAGAGAGAGAGAGAGAGAGAGAGAGAGAGAGAGAGAGAGAGAGAGAGAGAGAGAGAGAGAGAGAGAGAGAGAGAGAGAGAGAGAGAGAGCACTAATTATCTAATCTGGAATGAGTGATTGGGAAATATAGCTAATCACCATTAGTTTAATTCCAGTTTTAACCAGGTCCTGGAATATTCTTCCTCATCTGGCAGTTGAATCGATGGAACTTTTAAAAATTCAAAATGGTTGCAATGGCGGAGGTCTTACCTCATAGTTTATGAATTTAAATATTTTAAATCTTTTGTAATAATGGAAGCCATAAAATACATTTTCTGCCTCATGGGAAGCCTTAAAACCTCTGTTCTTATATACCTTTTTAATTTAGCCATTCATAGAGAACTAGGTTGCTGTGGCCTGATTGGTAACGTCTCTGCGTGATGTTTGCCGGTCGGGGGTTCGAGTCCCGCTCAGACTCGTTAGTGCCAGTAGTGTCTGCAACCTTACCATCCTTGTGAGCTAAGGTGGGGGGGGGGTTTGGGGGAGCCTATAGGTCTATCTGTTGAGTCACTAGCAGCCACTGCTTGGCCCTCCCTGGTCCTAGTTCGAGTCCTGCTCAGACTCGTTAGTGCCATTAGTGTCTGCAACCTTACCATCCTTGTGAGCTAAGGTGGGGGGGGGGGTGGTTGGGGGAGCCTATAGGTCTATCTGTTAAGTCACCTGCAGCCACTGCTTGGCCCTCCCTGGTCCTAGCTTGGTTTATGAGGCCAATATCAAAGAGTTGGGGGTGGCCTATGTAAGCTTATTTCAAAGAATTAATTTACTATTTTCATCGTAGAAACCTTTGGAATTAATCCATTAATGTAATACACAAATTTGTAGATGTGTATTTTAATTGTGTATTACTTCCTATATAGTTTATTTATTTCTTTATTTCCTTTCCTCACTAAGTTATTTTTTTTTTGTAGGAGCCCTTGGGCTTATAGCATCTTGCTTTTCCAACTAGGGTTGTAGCTTAGCTATTAATAATAATAATAATAATAATAATAATAATAATAATAATAATAATAATAATAATAATACGTCCATCATTCTCAAGATTGAACAAAAAGGTACCACATGAAATGAGTACGAATTATTGTAGTGTCGCTTAAATCTCCTTTTATACAAAAAGTATATGTTAGATTATATATACTATTATAATGCTAATTATCATATAAAAGATATAAGATATAATAGAATACATATATTTTTCGTATTAATATGGCTATAAGTAAAATAAAATACGGTAAAATGAGATACAATATAAAAAAATGAAGCCAGGAAGATCGGAAAAAGAAGGCCAATGGCAAAAGGCCTAAGACCCATAGCTCTATTAAATATTTCTTATAAAATATTCATGATGATGGTGAAAGAGGAAACAGAAGACCACATAAGAATGAATGAAGAAGACAATGAATGTCAAGCAGGATTTACAGGTGGAGGCAGGATAGAGGACAATATCTTTATATTACAGTATTGTGTGGAAGAGAGCTATAGTAACAGGAAACCCCTAATAGTAACTGCGATAGACTTTAGTAAAGCATTTGACTCTGTAAAAAGGGAGGTATTAATAGAAGTTTTAAAAGAATACAAAATTGACACCAAAATCATAAGTGCAATTGCAAATATTTATCAAGGAGATACTACGGCCATTGACTTAGGGGAAGGTATAGAAAAAAGAAATGGAGGTTACGAGTGGAATTAAACAAGGTTGCACAGGATCAACTTCACTTTTTAAACTGATTACGTATATTGTTATGAAGAAAATAGAAGAGGAAGGAAACGGTTTCAGAAATCAATTAATAGAGATAGAATCATTATTTTTTGCAGATGATGCCTTAATAATTGCACAGGATATACATAATGCAAAGCGTAACATCCAGATATTAGTAGACACTAGTAAAAAATGTGGGTTAGAAATTAATAAAGAAAAGAGTAATTTTATGATTTACAATATGAAAGAAAAGCCAGATAACATAGAGGGAATCAAAGTAGTAGAAAGTTTGACATACTTAGGAATAAAGCTAGACAATAGTCGGAATATATATTTAAAACTCAGAAAAGGGTAATGATAGAAAAGGCACAAAAATTAGCTAATTTAACATATTCGGTTATAGAGAAAAGTTGCAATAAAGTAATGATAGGAAAAACGTTCTGGAAAAGTATTGCTTTACCATCTATTTTGTATGGAACAAGTGTTATAAATCTAACAGAAACTGAAATAGAGAAACTACAAAGAATAGAGAATGGGGTATACAGGAAGATTTTAGGTGCCACAAAAAGCACATCTAATACTACTCTAAGAGGGGAGATAGGTGCATCTTCTATGAAAGCAAGGGTGATGGATGGGAAGCTGCAGTACTTAAATCGTACCCTGAATGGAAAGAAGGAAATACTGAAAATAATTATCCAGGATATTCAAGAAAAAGAAGGAAGATGGTGGAAACAACCTGCAAAGTATTTGGAAGAATTAAGTTTAGGCATAAGACAAATAAGAAGAATGAACAAGGCAGAAATAAAAACGGAAACCAGAAAGTGGGATACTGAAAAGTGGAAAGAAGAAATAGAAAGTAAAGTGAGCTTAGAAATACATAGAACGTGGAAGAAAGAAATTAAAGAAGAGTTAATTTATGACAATACTTTTGCTTCAGTGATATTTTTTAGAGCAAGAACTAATACGTTAAAACTAAATATCGTAAATAGACACAATGGAGGGAATGTAAACTGTAATTTTTGTGAAAATGAGGAGGAAGATTTGATACATTTTTTGTTATTTTTCCAGGAATATAGAAAAGAAAGGAATGAAGTAATTGAGCTACAACAACCATACGACGAAGACCTTAAGAAAATAGTAGGATTATTTTTATTTAGTGAAACAAATATAGAAAAGAAAAAAGAAGTTTTAAATCTAATGTGGAAGAAAAGACAAAACAGTACAAGAAGATAAATGTTAGAGGCGCCGTTGTTAAGGGCTATGCCTCACCCCAGAACCTGAACGTTTGTAATTTGTAAAATTCTTCCTTGAACGTTTACAAAGTCATGTTTTTATTAAGTGTGCGATGAATTTAAGCTGTCTTTTGTGTTGTTTTTATTTACAAGATAATCAATAATTTCAGACTAGGTACTGTCTGAAAAAGGATATTTAAGCTTGACAAACTAAACTAAATAGGACGTAGCCTCCAGACTTAAGCAGCCAGGTAAGTCCACATTAGGCCCTATGGCTTTTGTCATGATAATGTTACTTAGTTTCTAAATTTAATTCAATGTTAAGAAAGTCTGATTTTGTAAGCTAGTCATAGTAAAACCTAGGTTTCATTGTAGTGTATTACAGGGTAATGTAACCTAGGATACCAACTACTTTTTGGGTAATTTTGTATTGTATTACAGGGTGAGATTTCGAACAGAAAATATATGTTTTCCTATAGTAAATAACGTGAATTAACCGAATTTGATGTTCATTTCAATCGGAAACAAACAGATCAATCAATTAGTTGCACGGTGTCACTTCTCTTACGAATGTACTGCGAACGATAACATTAGCAACGTTACCAATAATACACAGTGTTACCAACGTTGACGTATGGTACACAGAGTTACCAACGGCACGCTGACATTACTAACGACAGTAATGATAGATATTTCCATACGTATTTTAAATAATTTCTCCATATAAGTTTTACTCAATATATAAAAAGTACAAAAAGGGCACAGAACCTAACAAACCCACCTAACCTAGCCTAGTAGTATGACAGGTCACAAAATAACATTTGATCTACATCGGACGTTGGCACCACTGGTTACTGTATTTTTTCATGACACAATCTTTCCAACGCCGCCTCCAAAGTTTATCCAGATATACTGTTTTGTATTTTCCTCCAGTTATTATAATTTCAAGAAGGTAATGTATAGAGAAGAAAAGGTTTGTTTTACGTTTATATATCGATTCCCCAGTATGTTTTCCCCACCCAAAACCCCGAGTTCCCACTGGGGGTCCCCCATTATCTGAGGATAAGATGTATATATATTTCTGAAACTATTCCTTTGCGACGGGAACGAGTGTCATTTTCGAAGAGAGCGTAATTTTTTCTATAAGAAATAGTAGTTGTTTTCCTAGGTTACATTGCCCTGTAATACACTACAATGAAACCAATGGTAAAAATTACGCTCCCTTCGAAAATAACACTCGTTCCCAAATTAGTAATATTTACTTAAGAATAGTAAAACTATCACCATAAACTGAAAGTAGATAGTATCTTAAAATCTAGGATTGATAGTTTTCGCTGTCTGATTGTGATGTTGGCAGATTCCAGAAAGATTTCAACTTTTTTGGAATAAATATTCAAATCTATTTGTACTTTATCATCAGGTAACATTTCTAAGCCTGAAAATCTGTTTTGGCACTATAACAATCCTTTTTACTACTCGTGTTATCTTAGTTTTTCAATGTCACATCTGAGAATTATAAGGTAGGTTTGTATTACTTTTCCTGGTCTTCAACTTAGTGTCTCAAATGTCTGGTAGTGACTTTTTACATTATTGATAAATGGTCAAGTTGATGCTATATTTTCCGCATATCTGTGTTCAAGCAATGTGTTCCCTATTATCAGTTCGTGAGAAAAAATACGAAAGAAAAACTTTCTTGCTGATATGGAGTGCCATGCTCTCTCCCAGAATGTAGAAACCACGTTCCTCCATCTAAGTCTTTTTTTTTTCGAATCCTGTCAAGTCTTCTTTCAGTGAATACATATATCCAGGCCATATATTACAAGAACTGACAAAGGCTGCTCTAATTTGCCATCTTAGTTCAATTTTGGACACTAAGTTTCCATGATGTTAAGCTTTACTCAGGATTTTTAAACTTACTTAAGATCTTTATTTACTTATCGTGAGATACTTCGCACCCTTCTCCCACTTGAAAGGGTTGCACTGGACCAAGGGACATTTCTACCATTTGAGAGTTCACTACAGGCCACTGATCTTTCTCCCTCTACCTTGCTGGAAACCTCAAGAGTTTTGCGCTTTTACGAGTAAAGAAAGAATTAAGTGTTTGCATAGAAATATATACACACATTGTCGAGTAATGGTTTTTACATTTTATATTCCATGAACTCTAGTTCTTTTAAAAATATATTTGATTGCTAATTTTTAAGTTTCCTTGTTTAATTTTTAATATAAAGATATAACATGAAAAATTCTATTAACTTAAAATATATTTACAAACTGAAACATACAAAATTAACAAACTTCGTGTATAACACCAGGAACTTCTATAAGGAAAGGTATGATGGGTCGTTTGCGACCCCTACAGCATTTTCAAAACCTGTTTTTTCCCCATAAATCATCAGCTGTCTCGAATATGGAAGTGATCGACCTGCAAGGGGTGACTAGTCTACATGCCATTGTCTGCTTTAAGACTGATTTTTGTCTAACTTCCCTCCTTCCCCGTTTTTTTACCCCCCCAGGGGTCGACCTCGACCCTGCATACCTTTATAGGGGTAAGTCATCAAACAGCAAAGTTATTACATAATTATAAATTGTCGAACAGTGTTGATACTTGTTTGGTTCTTTATAGTTGGAAAGTGTGGGTGGATGGTGTGTCTACCACTTGCATGACATTGGTTTTGGCTTAGATGCCATATATTGCCATGAGGTCCATTTTCCCTCAAATGCTAATTTCTGAATTTTTTTTTGTTTTTTGCAAATTTGATTTTTTTCTATTTATTTTGAATTTATCTTCAATAATGGCCAGCAGACAGTATTCCCTCGGCATGGATGTCATCAACACACTTCTAATGGAGTTAAAAAGAGATGTTGATGATAATATGGAGCTTGCAACCCCATTCTTCATTTCAAGTGGTAGATTGGGCTGTAAGAGTTGTTGCGGTCTGCGGCCATTTTGTTGACATACCCGAAAGGTAAGTTGGCATATCTCTATATATTCTTGTTCTGTATAGAATTCATGATATTTTGGTATAATTTAATGCATAAATATCATATTTTATAGGAGATACAATGATTTTCATAAGAAATTTACATTGTGAACTAGGCCGTCAAAAAATGACCTTTAGATTTCGCCCCTGTTATAACAGTAAATTACATCTTAGTGCACATTTTATTATGTATTTCTGTTCTAGGATAATATGAGTTTATTCTATAAAAAAATTAGCCTCTTCCTATTTCATTTGGGTACCCAAAAAAATTCATGAAATTTGGACAAATTTTTTTTGGCCAAAAAAAGTTACCCTTTTTTTCTCATTTCAGATGTTGACTTCTATGGGTCCAACTCATTTCCAGCAATTACACGCTGTTGCTTTGCCATCTAAGAAGGTGTCCCTAAAGGGATTTATGTGTATATGTATATTTCTATTTTTTGTGAATATTTACGTCGTCTTTTTTTGTATACTTAAATTTTTAATATATTTCCAATAAATAGTTATTTTGTAGATGGGTATCATTTATATTTTCAGTAGTTTTTAGCATTCTTTGAAGTATTTTTAGCAAGTCAAACAATACAGATTGATGCATAACTAAATTTTTCCTGAATTTTTTTCGGAGTCGGGGTCGTTCGCGACCGAGTATACCCTTAAAGGATGGCTAGGTGTCAAGTAGTGATAAGAGAAATGCCGGGGACTCTTCATGTTGAGAATAAAAAGAAAAAAAAAAAAGTTCAACCAAATAAACAAAGTAATAACTTCTTTAGTCCATGGAGTAAAAACATATACAAGAGATGGCAGCACAGCATTCCTCGACATACACAAATAATCTATATGTATATGTTGTTATGCCATTGGTAACAATTCTGAATTTGTCTAAAGAGAGTGTGAGATGATAAGATGTGATATATAATAAAGGAGACAAAAACTAAAGGAAAACTTAACCTAACTTATATTTGAATAAGACTTATATGTAGAAATAATTTATATATATCTAGGTTTATCTTTAAATAATCAAATCACCACATAAGAAAACTTAATGCACAACTCCTAATCAAATAAAGTAATGACATAAAAACCAATTCCTGCGGGAGCAAATTACGAAATACTTGGAGATAATTGAATTTAACCTTTACAGTTACACAGACTTGGTGAATCTACTCTTTAAAAAAAAAAAAAACAAAAAAAAAAAAACTTAAAACTATTAAAGTATAGCAGCAAGAATAACAAAATGCAAACAATAACAGTTCAATACAATTACATAAATTTCATGAAAGTACATATTGAACACAAAAAGAGACAAATATCATGATGCATCTTAACATGTCCCTCCCCTTAAGGGGAGACAACATGTCCATCCAAATAACAAACTAATAGATTAGAATTTTTGTATACAGAAGCAAAAGTCAATATTTGGGAAGGATGTCGGCAATGAGATTTAATCTTGCCTTTGATATGCAATACCCCAATGTTATACTGCTGCAGGACCAAGGAGTTAATTTTGAAGTTTTTTAATTTTACTTACAAAAGACAATGGATTACGGTCAGAAAAAAACTATACAAGAGATGGATTATCTATTAATTTTATATATATGAAATAATTAGATGATTTATATACGAATCAATATTTTTCAAGAGCATGAAGGAGAGCCCAAGCTTCCTTTTCCACTGTACTCTAGGAACTGAGGTGGCTTCAGTTTACTGGAATAAGAAATCTGGTGTAGTACATTATCATCACTGGTCTGCATCAAAACTGCTCCTACAGCCATATCACTAGCTTCTACTTTGAGATAAACAGCTTGTCCGATTCAGATTCCTTCAAAACGAAGACTTCAAGACAAAACTTTGATAGCTTCAAAGGCACGTTGATGATCTGTCCACTGGCATCAGTCTTAGGGCTGACGATATTAATCAGAGGTACAGCAACTTCTGAAGAGTTCGGACAGAACCTCATAATAAGATCTGTACTGCCTTGTTTTTAGGAGTAGGCAATAATGTGATGCATGAAACTATCACACTTGGGTGCAATCATTCCGCTCCCAACATCCATGACCCAAGTTACAAAACTTTTCCCAATAGTAGTTTTCTGCCGTGTCTTTTCTAAGGCCAAGAAACAGGTCTCACATTCTTTTAATGTTCTTTCTAAGTACTATCGTGGACCAATGTCATCAAAGGTAACATTTCTCATCTGAAACAGAACATTAAAGATGTTAAGGTTTCAACAGCATTTATCATTTCAAAGGGAAGAATAGTATTGAAATTAACTACAGACATGATCCAGGCAGAAGCTTTCTTAGCATTTTCTGTCAAGGGTACTTTATAGTATCATTTTGACAAAAAGTTGAAAATTTAGAATTTACACCAGCAATAATAAAAAATCTTATCAAAGGATAGTGGCGTTAATGGTGGCATATTCCTGGAAGATTTCAACTTTTTTTTTTTTCTAGGGTAAAACCTACCCGACCCCAACAAGTAATTATGCAATAGGCTTGATTTTCTATCTTTATGCTAGTCATGGCAAGTAGTAAATTAATATTAACATAATATACTGTAGTATTTTTTTGACATACCTTTTATTCGAAGAGCTGCTATGTCTTTTCAGTAATCAGGTTTTCCTCTGAAATCAGAACAAAAATAAATTGTTGTGCCATAAAAACCCTTTTCAAAAAGTGCTTAAATGGATACGAAATTTATCACTAAAACTTGAATAACGTATTTCCTAAAATTAAGGTTTCCTTACAGTACAACAAGAAGTATTTCATATTAGAATTAATTATACAAATCAATTAAACAACCTTATAATTATTAGAAATAACAATTCAATAACCCTGGATAAGTATTGTTATTTCACCACCTTGGATAGGTTTCGATGGGTCGATTTTGACCCGCTCCAAAAAAATTCATTAAAAATTCATTTTGAAGCCAATTCAATACCTTCTAAAATAAAACAAAAATTCAAAGGCTGTTTAATATTCAAAGAGAATAGATGAAGGCCAAGTCCAAAATAAATATTTATTACAAATAGATTAAAAAAAGTATAAAAAAAAATTACCACAAAAATATTCAACTAAAATCTAAATATAAAAATAAACAAACTATTCTAAGTACTTATTCTACAATAATTGAGCACCCTTTGTGATCCAGGACGGTTGGGGGGGGGGTGGAGGAACAACAAAGTAACTTTTCCTAAAATGAGAAAAAAAGAAGTAAATGTTTTTTTGGCCCCCCCCCCAAAAAAATACTCTTTTCAACATTTATTTGCAGTAGGTAAATAACAGTTAATGGCTGAAATTTTTACAGGATATTATCATCATCTTACAGCAAAAGTGTAAAAGAATCTCAAAATGGCTGCCAACCACACCACCTTGTAAGGCCAAATCTGTTACCTGAAAGGGAGAAAGATATGTCAATATCAGCGAGTTATTTACTTATATAATTGTTAGAGGATTTGCATAGAAATATTATGGCAGCTAGTATGAAATTTATAGATTATTTAACAATTAAAGAAAAAATAATGATCATATTTAAGTTATCATAAAGGTCCCACTTACAAAAACAGGAAAAATAATAAACTATTTTATAAATATATACGGGGTAGAAGACATTCCCAAACTCTTTAAAACAATCCCTTTTTTATAAGTACCTAAAAACTACTACACATTCGATAATTATATAAAAACTTTGATATTTCACAAGTTACCTTAACCAGGATTTCAGAATTAGCCTACAGAAATTTTCTATGAACATGACCACTATACAGCAATTTGTACCTTAAGATATACTTCTATGCAATCAAGTTTTTTACCCCCAAAATACCTGACACATTAAGACCTACCTAAAGACCATCAAGTGCAAAGTTCTGTAAAGTCATTTGACTTAAAATTGCAAAATTTATTTCATTTCAAGTTAAACCAACAAAAAAGTACCACTTAATCTACTGTATCACCATTCCTGTATTATCCCCCTTTGCATTTTTTTTTAGAGCTATTGATACTAATGTAATATGTTGAAACTATTTCAACCCTAGGAAATATTATCATTAAGTTCTAAAGGTGCTTTTCCCTTTCAGTACAAGCAGGAGACTTTAAACCAATGGTGTTATGGTCATAGTTAGCCATGCTTATAAAATTTTGTAGTGTATTGAAGCACACCATGTATGAAGCATGTTGCCACTGTCTCACCACGATGAGGTCATGACCTTCGAGACAGGGGGGACGTCCACTGTACAAGATCAGTACCATGCACCCACCTCCATGTGTTGCGAGCACATATTGGGAGCACATGTCACCAACACTTGAGCGTCTCTGGAACCCCAAACCAGAGCGGATCAAAGTAGTAACAATCAAGAGGTTTGTGATCACCCCAACATTGAGACTACCCCGACATCCTGAAACCTTATTTTGAGGGGGGTTCTAAGTCCCTCGCCATAAGGTAAAGGAACCGTTTACTAGCCGGTTTCCGACTTTTGCCAGAAACCGGATTTTCCAAAACACGCCTTTAACACTGTAACCAACCCGTGACAGAGTCACAGAAGTAAGCCAGGAATCAGCGTGAATCGCGCATGAGCGCTATGATGTGCCTTTACACCTCACTGAGCCCAGACAGGCTCAGCCAGGAATCAGCACATTACGTCACAGAGGTCAGCTAGGAATCGGCATACTTTTGCAAGTCTTTCCTTTAAGCCTAACTGACCCGGACACAAGAGATTTAAAAAGCTGGAAATAAAGTAAGAGGCGACTTCGACTCGTAGAGTACTTTCCATTGTTAGTAATTTTTTGTTAATTAGGTCACAGAGGCCAGCTAGGAATCGGCGTAGTTTTCCGCCTATCTTTATCCCTAACTGACCCGGACCTTGGAGATAAAAAGCTGGAAATAAAGTAAGAGGCGACTTAGACTCGTAGAGTACTTTCCATTGTTAGTAATTTTTTGTTAATTAGGTCACAGAGGCCAGCTAGGAATCGGCGTAGTTTTCCACCTATCTTTATCCCTAACTGACCCGGACCTTGGAGATAAAAAGCTGGAAATAAAGTAAGAGGCGACTTAGACTCGTAGAGTACTTTCCATTGTTAGTAATTTTTTGTTAATTAGGTCACAGAGGCCAGCTAGGAATTGGCGTAGTTTTCCGCCTATCTTTATCCCTAACTGACCCGGACCTTGGAGATAAAAAGTGGGAAGTAAAGTAATAAGTGATATAGACTCTTAGAGAATGTTAGTAAAGGATTTGGCTAAAGTCTCCTGCAATTGACCATTAGCATACCTT